>NW_015645567.1:213074-217193 GCF_001515625.1 Sinocyclocheilus rhinocerous | reverse complement strand
TGTGTGTGTGTGTGTGTGTGTGTGTGTGTGTGTGTGTGTTTGAATATCACAAACATATGTCCAAGAAATAAATAGAAAATTATTTTTAGCATATATATATATATACACACACAGAGAGAGAGACAATAACATGTTAAATATATACACACACACACACACAGAGAGAGAGACAATAACATGTTGAATCTATATATAATATTTATAACTCTCAATTGTGAATCTCATTAAATTTACTGTAATATTTTTTACTGCAATGCAGTACAAAAATTGCCATAATCTAATAAATTTAACATATAATAAATCAGTACAGATCTGTTTTAATTTAGTATTATTTATATACGATTACAGTTTTTATTAATATTTCAAATTAACCTTTATTTTTATACTTTAATTTTTAATTTTATTTCAGTAAAATTGTTTTGTAATTTTGTTATGTGTTTTTTGTCACTTTGATTAGTTCTTTTTTTTAAATATTAATATTTAGGTTTATTTTTATTTCAATTTCAGTTTAAGTTCAGTTTTACTTTATACAAAATTTTATTTCCAGCTATAAATTTTAGTGCTTCAACAAAAAAAATTTTACTACTAACTAAAATAAATTTAAGTAAATAATATTTTTTTACTTTAATTTCAGTTTTATTTCAATTGACAAAAATGTTGTAATATTTTAGTAAAAATAAAATTAAACATTTTAAAAATAAATAAATAATAATTTTAAGCTTCAAAAAGGGCAAGAGAGTGCCAAACTGCTCAGTGCAGAAACAAAACATTTTCACAGGTTTTGGGAGATTCAACCTTGTAGAAAACTAGCTTGAATCTTAAAACTGTCAACACTTTGATGACAGAGTACGAACATCACTGAACATCACAGTACAATCTCCGATTACCCATTAATAATACACGTAACAAGACACAGCCGTCAAAGCGGCACGAATGCATTCTCTTCATGATACAGCTAGCCGCTAGTTGCATTCATATGAGCAAACCAGACGTGTTCATCCTTCTAAAAACAATGAGACACCTTCTGAATGCTTGGCTTCAACTCAAAGACACGTTTAAGCAGCTGTGATGGAGTAATTCCTCTCTGAGAAAGAATCTGAGAGCCGCTTCATTCATCCATGATGTCAAGAGCCAGCACTGCCAGGGTTCGGCTTCTCCCATGTAGCAATGCATGTTAAACTGCACGAGAGGACACAAAGCCTGCAAAGCAGTGCCGTCTAGGACACTTTCGGCCTCGAGGGCCCCATTAATATGAAAGGGTCCCGAGAACTCGCACAAACATGGCTGTGTGGAGTCGATACAAAGCCCTGCCGTACAACAGACCAAACTGTTTTAGTTTATTCATCCAGCGAAGCACTTCAGGGCCTCTTTGTGAATATGTCAATTGAAAAAGAGAAACGCAATGGGCGAAAAGGGAGTAAAATGAAATGCAGAGAACAACAGAAATCCAAAGCTTATGATGATATTCACAGGGCTTGAATTGATATTGTAAGGGACTGTTCCTGACGACCGTGAACTAGGAAAACAATATGTAGTTTAAAACAGCTTCACTGAACAATAAACAGTTCAGAAAATGAAGGAGGCACCAGTATGTTTATGATAGAGGGGTGAATAAATATTACAGATGGGTCAGGATGGTACTTGTCTAGATTTTTTTTTTTTTCTTAAATATTTTAATGGTGATGCTTTTTCTTCTAGAACGTCTCAGAAATGCTTTTAGCATGCTGATCGTCACTCAAAATCCTTCCAACTAGTTATGTCTTTAAAGGGGTCATATGATGCTTTTTTAAAGATCATTATTTTGTGTATTTGGTGTAACAGAATATGTTGACATGCTTTAATGTTCAAAAAACACATTATTTTTCAAATACTGTACATTATTGTAAGTCCTCTATGCCCCGCCTCTCTCAAACGCTTCGTTTTCTACAAAGTCCCTCCTTCCGACAAGCGCAGTCTGCTCTGATTGGCCAGCTGACCCAGTGCACTGTGATTGGCCGAACACCGCAAGCACTCGTCGGAAATGTAACGCCCCTTACCATAATCGCGAGCTTCATCTTTCAAAATAAATGTAAAGACAGAGCCCGAAAGGGGAACAGAGATTACGGTGTGGTCTGAATATTGCTTTATAAGAACAGGGTGCCAGAGACATCAAGAGAAGCTCGAGCCGTAGTGCAACATGGGAAAACGACCATGTGGGCTGTTTCTTTGGCATCCAGAGTGGAGAAGAGACTGTCTAAAGATCTTCCCAGACTCACAACAATGAATCGAGACTTTCAAGAGGGACGTTTCGATTGCATAAGGTGCTTTGATTTCAAAACACAAGACAGGTCCTCTCTGTCTACGGCAATACTGTGATATGAATGGAAATTCCTTCATATAAAAGACCAGACAACTTCTCGTGTTTCACGACATAATGATTGTTGATTGAAGCGCTGTTGCAGAAATCAGTAGACTAGCATGCATTTTTAAAAAAGCTGCATTTTACAGGGATTTTACCATGATTCAGAAGGTTTTTGAACACTAAGAACAGTAGAGATAGATAGAATGATAGACAGAACAACAGAAAGACAGACTGACATAACAACAGATAGACAGAATGATAGATAGAGCCATAGAGTGATAGAGCAATAGCATGTTGATAGAGAGAATGATAGACATGGCCAACGATGACAGAGAATGATATACAGACAGAACGATAGATAGAGCAACAGATAGACAGAACAACAGATAGAAAGAGTGACAGAGCGTTAGATAGAGTGATATATAGAAAGATCGATAGAGCGATAGGTAGAGCAATAGAGTGATTGATAGAGTGACAGAATTGTAAATAGAATGATAGATTGATCGATAGAGTGAGAGAAAGAAAGATAGACTGACAAAGCAATAGAATGATACATAGAGCAAATGACAGATCGAGCAACAAAATAGATTGACAGAGATATAGATAGTGACAGATAGATAGTGTGATAGAGCGCTAGACAGAGTGACATATAGAATGACAGATAGAGTGATAGATAGAGCAATAGAACAATAGAGCAATAGAGTGACAGAATGATAGATTGACAGAGCGATAGACAGAGTGATATATAGAACAATAGGTTGACAAAGCAATAGATAGAGCAACAAAATGCTAGACAGAGTGACAAAATGATAGAGCGATAGAGCGACAGAGCAATAAAACAATAGTGCGTTAGAGCGATAGATAGATAGATAGATAGATAGATAGATAGAGCAACAAAATGCTAGACAGAGAGATAGAGCGATAGACAGAGTGACAAAATGATAGAGCGATAGATAGAACGACAGAGCAATAAAACAATAGTGCGTTAGAGCGATAGATAGATAGATAGATAGCCCTTTATCAAATCAACAAAATGCTAGACAGAGAGATAGAGCGATAGACAAACTGATAGACAGAGAAACAAAACAATAGATTGACAGAGTGATAGATAGAGTGACTGACAGAGTGACATATAGAATGATAGATTGGCAAAGCGATAGATAAGAGTGACAAAATGACAGACAGACAGACAGACAGACAGACAGATAGATAGATAGATAGATAGATAGATAGATAGATAGATAGATAGATAGCCCTTTATAAAAGCATCTTTACAATATGAGATCCATCGGAGCTTTAAAATTGCAAGTCACTGCATGCTTTGAATTTGCATTCATACACCAGTCCATGCATAATCCCTCAGTCTGTGTTTAAACAACGCGGTCCATGACGTCTGTCTGATCAGCGCAAGGCCTGCGAACAGAACGGACGCAATCAAATGAAATAAAGATGGACAGGGTGAATCTGCATGAATTATTGGCTCTTTGAAGTCGCAGTGGCCCCCCAGAGAAACATCCAGGTGTGAGACTTTCCACGGTCTTCACGTACCTGCATGTTTGCAAGCTCAAAAACCACAGCCTAGCAACCGCACAGAATGAAACAGTGCCTGGGACTTTTTTAATAAAAGGGATAACATGCAGGGAACGTGAGGAAAAAAAGTTTTAGAAGTCCTCTCAGAAAAACGCTTTCAACCCGAAACCCGATCTAAATGACAAAGAGATAAAAAAAAGCGCATTTAAAAGGATAAAGGCTAAAACCCTGCAAAAACAACGGCGAGC
>NW_015645567.1:204912-212390 GCF_001515625.1 Sinocyclocheilus rhinocerous | reverse complement strand
AGACAGACAGACAGACAGACAGACAGACAGACAGACAGACAGACAGACAGACAGACAGACAGACAGACAGACAGACAGACAGACAGACAGACAGACAGACAGACAGACAGACAGACAGACAGACAGACAGACAGACAGACAGACAGATAGATAGATAGATAGATAGATAGATAGATAGATAGATAGATAGATAGCCCTTTATAAAAGCATCTTTACAATATGAGATCCATCGGAGCTTTAAAATTGCAAGTCACTGCATGCTTTGAATTTGCATTCATACACCAGTCCATGCATAATCCCTCAGTCTGTGTTTAAACAACGCGGTCCATGACGTCTGTCTGATCAGCGCAAGGCCTGCGAACAGAACGGACGCAATCAAATGAAATAAAGATGGACAGGGTGAATCTGCATGAATTATTGGCTCTTTGAAGTCGCAGTGGCCCCCCAGAGAAACATCCAGGTGTGAGACTTTCCACGGTCTTCACGTACCTGCATGTTTGCAAGCTCAAAAACCACAGCCTAGCAACCGCACAGAATGAAACAGTGCCTGGGACTTTTTTAATAAAAGGGATAACATGCAGGGAACGTGAGGAAAAAAAGTTTAGAAGTCCTCTCAGAAAAACGCTTTCAACCCGAAACCCGATCTAAATGACAAAGAGATAAAAAAAAGCGCATTTAAAAGGATAAAGGCTAAAACCCTGCAAAAACAACGGCGAGCAACTGCAAGGCCTTTCAGTGTGTTTTTGTGTCGCTGCTGCACGTGTTTGGATGCACAGTGCCGCTCCCAGTTTTCTCCTTCCCATGGGCCCTCTAAAGGGGCAAAACACGGCTGTTGTGCCAACACGGACATCTATGCGAGGCTGGGAAGAGGAGGAGGGGCGATCAGCGCTGACAGAAGTAAATAGCCTTCTCAGAGCAGCCGCTGTTATTCAGCCTTAATTCAAGCCGACCTCAGCTGGCGACCCCGCCGTGACGAAGCAGCGGGACTATTGCTATGACCCTGCCCTGCACGTCACCTCCATGCATCTTCACTCCGCTGCACTGCACTGCGGTACACACAGCACTCAGGTACTGATACTAAGGCTGTCAACGCCGCCCGCAGCGGGCGCCCCCGCCGTGACGAAGCAGCAGGACTATTGCTATGACCCTGCCCTGCACGTCACCTCCATGTATCTTCACTCCACTGCACTGCACTGCGGTACGGCATGCCATTACGCCACACAGCACTCAGGTACTGATACTAAGGCTGAGCACTACGTAGAATATTTAACAAACATGCAACATTAATTTGTTGCAGATGCAAACAAATTTTTATTTGGCCATTATGTTTCCTAAAGATCTCACCAATAGACCCATTTTGATTCAGTTCTTTCAAACTGTTTGATTCAATGAATGGGTTCAATGATTCATTCGCTTCATCACTTATGGTAATTTACATGCTTCAAAATGTTCAAGCAAGAAATATATGCAGGAATATATTGCTGTTTATTACTATATACAATTATACTGATGCATAATACAGTATATACATTTTCCTTCCTTGTATGCATTGAATAAAAAAAACTTTGGACGGTCCAATGACAATTACACACACACGTCATTTTTTTTGCTATAAAAAAAAATTTAATTTTAGTATAAAATATGAATGATTATGATATATGATATATAGATATTTATATTAAAAATGAAAAAAGGCCAAAAAGCCTTCAAATAATACAAAATATAAAATAACCAGAGTTTATTTTTATAGACATTAATATAAAAATGTATAAATAAAATATAAATTTTAGCGTATTTATTATTAAATTATATATTTTTTCTATTTTAAGTTGCTGTTCATTGTTCATTGATATTATCGGTTAATATAGCACACAAGTTTTTTGCATTAACACACACACACACACACACACACACACACAGTCTTCAACCCCATTGTGCTTGCGCTTGTGGAACCTTAGCGACTGTCGACATACATCTCAGGGATTCTCTTTGAAAAAAAAAGGGGGAAAAAAGAAGAAAAAAATGATCATGAAAAAATGTACAATAATAAAATGCTATTCTAAGCTGCAAAATCAAACATTATCACAAGGCTGGGAAAAAAATCAATATTGAATTAGTTTTTTAGTCATACCGGCCAGCTCTGACACTAAGTCCTCTTATCATGAGAAGTAAACATTGAATCTGCATCTCCGCGAGCACAAACACTTCAAACGCTGCATAAATACAGCTAAAAACACTGATGTCTCAAGTCTTTCAGCGTCCTCGAGCTCTTGCAGGAGAAGAGACATTCGTCTGCATTCATTTGCCTTCTCTTCACATTCATCACTCGCCGTGGCCTCTCATAAAGGGTTGAGAGGCATCTGAGTGTGTGACGAGGAGGAAAAACATCAACAGCTTTCAATCAATACAAAGACTTACAACCAGTTTATCATTCTGTCGCTCTTGCCTGGCTGTCAGGTGTGAAGTACTGGCTTATTGAGCAAGTTTCCCCACAAAAAGGCCATTTTAATCTCTACTGTGTCTTTTTCCTTACATTTAAGAGAAATTCAGAGCTGTAAACACGAGTCCAGATTAAAAAACAAACACTTAGAAATGTCTGAATTTCATTCATTAGATCAAGTGCGATCTGTGCTCAAGACTAAATGACACTCAATATTAAACTGTGGCTTATAATTCTATCTACACCATTTATATTACATCAGTGATTGAGAAGAGGTTTCCTGCTATGTTTCAAAATGATCAGACTTTGGTTTTTGCCATGGAACGTGCTCAAATTGACTATTAAAATGCATACACTAATGTTCAAAATTTTTGGGTTGATAAGATTTTTGAAAGAAGTCTCTTCTGCTCACCAAGGCTGCATTTATTTGATCAAAAATACAGTAAAAACAGTAATATCATGAAATAGTATTACAAATCAAAATAACTGTTTTCTACTTGAATATATTTTTAAACTGTAATTTATTGCTGTGATGCGAAGCTGAATTTTCAGCATGATTCCTCCAGTCTTCAGTGTCACATGATCCTTCAGAAAACATTCTAATATGCTGATTTGCTGCTCAAGAAACATAGAAAACAGTTAGAAAACAGTTGCCTTTTAATAATTTTGTGGAAACCAGGATTTTTCAGGATCCTTTGATGAATAGAAAAGTGCAAAATAGCATTTATTTGAAATAGGGATGTAACGATTACCAGTTTGACGATAAATCGTGATAAAATACCCCACGGTTAGTATTACCGTTTCATATTTTAATTATCACTATAACCGTATTCGATTACCGCGATTTGAACAACTGAGGATAAATAAATACTGTACCAATGATTTGTGTGTCAGTACTTTTTGAACATTTCCAGCACATTTTAACAATACCGTGATAATACTGATAACCGTGATCATTTTGGTCACTATAATCGTGATAAGAAATTTTCATACCGTTACATCCCTAATTTGAAATATAAATCCTTTGTAACGTTATAAATGTCTTTACTGTGACTTTTGGTCATTTAATGCATCTTGGTTAAAAAAAAACTCAAAAGATTTGAACAATAGTGTTTATTTAAACTGAAGGAGGAACTTACACCATCACACCATACAGTATCAAAATAAAATAAAATAGAATATAACCAATCAGAACAGCTTAGCAACTGCCTAGCAACACCTTATCAACCAACCAATCAGAGCACTAAAACTCAAATACAAGGAAAATTTTTAAGCCAACCACAATATCGCTTTGAAAAATCTACTTTTATTGCTATATTTTTACTCTATATGAACAATTGTATAATTTCAATAAATTTTTACTTTTTAATTTATTTTTAATTGTACTAAATTGAATAATTTCATTTTTTGAAGGAACATCTAAGACAAAGTTCTACACTCCATTAAATCCCTGAAATATGAAAGAGAAACTAAAGTTTTCTTCTGGCCAAGTCATAGCTTCATTTTTGTTTGTTTATTTGTGTTTTTTGTGAGACTTTTGTCAGAAAAGCTCCGCATATGCGTAATGGGGCAAAACTGCAGCGTTTCAGGCCCGTAAAGTGGGTGGAATGTTGCAGTTATTGTCCTCGTAGCACAAGTTTGCCGTTGAACCAGGATTTCCACAACAAAACAGCAGTTCGGCCCCACACCCACTACTTCCTCCTATTCTGTTCCAAAAGGAAGCACAGCCTCTGTGATACAGGGATCGCTGTCTGCTCGTTCCCACAAAACGTCCTCGGCTAGATCCCGAGCGCTGCACTTGTGGCGCTGGTTAGTTTGAACACTCCCCTGTCGTGTCTCAGAGGAGCCCGCTGTTCATAAAGAAAACTATTTCACACGTTTTGGTTGAGTAAAATTGAACCTATGTTTCTGCCCTTTTCTCTGTGCCAAGCGAGAAAGTCCCGCCTCTCTGGCTCCGTGCAGCAAATGAAAAGTCAGAAAGCAGAAGACGGGCAGCATTGCATACAGAGGTTAACGTTCCTCGCTGGGTTTGGGTTTTGCCACATGTGCTTTGGGCCGGGGAGGAGAGGACTGTGTGGTCAGAGCGAGACCAAACCGAAGTACCACTCAAGTCTGCGCAAAACGCTTTTCTCTCAGAGCGTTGAGGCGGTTTATGAATGAGAAAAAAGGCCATTTCAATATTCTCAGCTCTTATTGAAGCCAACATGTTTGCGTGATTACAAAATACTTACGACTAGAGCTGTTAAGATTGCACACATATGTGTGGGTCGCCCGGTTCAAAGTAGAACAAAAACGCAATTTCGATAAACAACCTAAATTTATATAATATAAATATGCTGGCCGACATTTTTATCCTAAGCAACTTATGATACACTCATTTCAGGTGCAGTAAAAGCTCAAGAACACTAAAGTCACCAGATATGAGCAGGATATCAACAACTCTAACGTTAGTCTGTCATACCTATGTAAGACTGAACCTGCAACATTTCTATTAGCAGCACAGAACTAACCACTGGGCTACAAACATCCTATATGAGACATAAGGACTTAATACAGTATCGTTCAAAAGTTTGGGGGAAGAAGTCTCTTCTGCTCACCAAGGCTGCATTTATCTGATCAAAAACAGTTATATTCTGAAATATTTTTACAATTTAAAATAAGTGCTTTCTATGTGAATATCTGTTAAGATGTAATTTATTTCTGTGATCAAAGCTGAATTTTCAGCATCATTACTCCAGTCTTCAGTGTCACATGATCTTCAGAAATCATTCTAATATGCTGATTTGCTGCTCAAGAAAATGTATTATTATTATCAATGTTGAAAACAGTTTTGCTGCTTTATAATTTTGTGGAAACTGTGATGCATTTTTTACATGATTCTTGAAAATAAAGTTCAAAAGAACAGCCTTTATTTGAAATAGAAATCTGTTTGCAACATTATAAATGTCCTCACTGTCATTTTTGATCAATTTAATGTGTCCTTGCTGAATAAAAGCATTAACATCTTACTGTCCCCAAACTTTTGAATAGTAGCGCAACGACTTGTAGTCAAACAAAAAGGTTTTTCAATGGCAGATACCGATGTAAATGATGGCAAATAATATGTATACTACATGCTGAAATGAATCGAAAACTTATTTTACACAATATGCACTCAAATGAATAACAGAAATGTTTATAATTTATTGACACAAGCAGAAACTAATGCTAATAATCTCAATAAGGCCAAATATCGGCTAATAAATCATCCGAACCAGTTTATCTATAACTAGCAATGACTGAAGAATCTAACATTACGTTGGTGATCTGTAGGAGTTAATAAAAATGATGCAGAACTGCAACTGGTGATATAAATATAGTAAATAATATCAAACATGTTTTGTGGAACTGCGTCAGAAACTGAATCCAACTACAGTACAACTTGTAGTCAAACAAAGAAGGTTTTGAAAGGCAGATATTGATGTAAATGATTGCAAACAATATATACATTAACTGCTATAATGAATCAAACACTTATTTTACATGATATGCGTGCAAAAAAAAAAAAAAAAATGCATATACTTCAATGACACATGAAGAAACTAAATCAGCGAGGTTCTCACCAATGCTAATCATCTCAATATGGCCAAATATCGTCCAATTAATCATATTTTGTGGGAACTATGTCAGAAACTGAATCCGACTAATCAAATTCTCTCTATATAATTAATCTAGTTTAATACTCACTAAATGTTAGAGAGCATATGTGACCCTGGAGCACAAAACCAGTCTTAAGTGTCAATTTTTCAAAATTGAGATTTATACATCATCTGAAAGTTGAATAAAAAAGTTCTCCATTGATGTATGGTTTAATATATTTACAGTAGGAAATGTACAAAATATCTTCATGGAACATGATCTTTACTTAATATCCTAATGATTTTTGTCATAAAGGAAAAATCTATCATTTTGACCCATACAATGTATTTTTGGCTATTTCTACAAATATACCCCAGCGACTTAAGACTGGTTTTGTGCTCCAGGGTTACATATAGTAAAAAAAGCCTGTGAAATAGTGTTGTTTGTTAGTAAGTCTATCACAGCGTGCCCTTTTCCCGTTGCCAAAAGCAGATGAGCTCCTGCCATAAGGCCACTACTGCGATCATTTTTCAGACGTGATGTTCTGCCGTGAGTGCCTGTTAGCATCACAGCTGAGAAATGTTAAGCAAAGAGGCGATTTGGCAAATTCTCAAGCTCTCCACTTGCTGTACCTGCAATGAATGCTAAAAGAACAAACAAACAAACGGAAGACAGAGATGATCTCTGCTTCTCTGAGCTGAGGAAAAAACTGTATAGAGCACATGAAGATGACGACCAAGGAACGAGAGACGTCTTCACCTGTAACCTGGAATAAAAGATGCGAAGCCCCGCCCACACACTCACCTTTGGCCATTTGGGGTTAAGGAGGCGGGCTTTGACTGCGTCGTCCAGGGCGATCTGGTACTGACCCAGTTTGAGGTGGGCGGCCGAGCGGTTGCTGTACAGGATGCAGTTCTGCGGGTCGGCGCGCAGGGCCTCGCCGTAAAGCTTCACGGCCATCTGGAAGTCTCCCAGCTGGCAGGCCTCGTTGCTTTGCCGCACCTTCTCCATGAACTCGGCCTTGCTGAGGCCCGGGCCATCGGCGGCGGCGTGCACAGCCCTGCCCAGTGCTCGTGGTCCAAACAGACCAAACTACCCAGGAAGAGACACATCAGAGAGACGCATTAGTGGATTCAGATTATTACCTGTTTTTTTAAAGGCAACTGAAACAAGCTTTTCATGCAGCAAGGATGCATTAAATTCATCAAAAGTGACAGTAAAGACATTTATAATGTTACAAAATAATTCTCTTTCAAATAAATTCTGTTCTTTTGAACTTTCTATTCATCAAAGAATCCTGAAAAATAAAATGTATCAGGGTTTTCACAAAAATATGAAGCAGCACAACTGTTTTCAACATTGATACTAATCAGAAATGTTTCTTGAGCAGCAAATCAGCATATTAGAATGATTTCTGAAG
>NW_015645567.1:201787-203613 GCF_001515625.1 Sinocyclocheilus rhinocerous | reverse complement strand
TATTTTTGGCTATTTCTACAAATATACCCCAGCGACTTAAGACTGGTTTTGTGCTCCAGGGTTACATATAGTAAAAAAAGCCTGTGAAATAGTGTTGTTTGTTAGTAAGTCTATCACAGCGTGCCCTTTTCCCGTTGCCAAAAGCAGATGAGCTCCTGCCATAAGGCCACTACTGCGATCATTTTTCAGACGTGATGTTCTGCCGTGAGTGCCTGTTAGCATCACAGCTGAGAAATGTTAAGCAAAGAGGCGATTTGGCAAATTCTCAAGCTCTCCACTTGCTGTACCTGCAATGAATGCTAAAAGAACAAACAAACAAACGGAAGACAGAGATGATCTCTGCTTCTCTGAGCTGAGGAAAAAACTGTATAGAGCACATGAAGATGACGACCAAGGAACGAGAGACGTCTTCACCTGTAACCTGGAATAAAAGATGCGAAGCCCCGCCCACACACTCACCTTCGGCCATTTAGGATTAAGGAGGCGGGCTTTGACAGCGTCGTTCAGAGCGGTCTGGTACTGACCCAGTTTGAGGTGGGCGGCCGAGCGGTTGCTGTACAGGATGCAGTTCTGCGGGTCGGCGCGCAGGGCCTCGCCGTAAAGCTTCACGGCCATCTGGAAGTCTCCCAGCTGGCAGGCCTCGTTGCTTTGCCGCACCTTCTCCATGAACTCGGCCTTGCTGAGGCCCGGGCCATCGGCGGCGGCGTGCACAGCCCTGCCCAGTGCTCGTGGTCCAAACAGACCAAACTACCCAGGAAGAGACACATCAGAGAGACGCATTAGTGGATTCAGATTATTACCTGTTTTTTTAAAGGCAACTGAAACAAGCTTTTCATGCAGCAAGGATGCATTAAATTCATCAAAAGTGACAGTAAAGACATTTATAATGTTACAAAATAATTCTCTTTCAAATAAATTCTGTTCTTTTGAACTTTCTATTCATCAAAGAATCCTGAAAAATAAAATGTATCAGGGTTTTCACAAAAATATGAAGCAGCACAACTGTTTTCAACATTGATACTAATCAGAAATGTTTCTTGAGCAGCAAATCAGCATATTAGAATGATTTCTGAAGGATCATGTGACACTGAAGACTGAAAATTCAGCTTTGCATCACAGGAATAAATTACATTTTAAAATATATTCACATAGAAAACAGCTATTTTAAATAGTAGTAATTTCACAATATTACTGTTTTTACTGTATTTTTTATCAAATAAATGAAAACTTGGTAAGCTTAATACTTCAAAACCCCAACATTTTTAACAAGTGTACCATGAAGAAATACTCACAAAATTCTAAAACTAAACTCCCCCAAATTTTTTTTTGATAAATAGAAAGATCAAAATAATAGCATTTATTTGAAATATAAATCTTTTGTATCAATATGAATGTCTTCATCACTTTTGAGCAATTTAATGTGTTCTCACTGAATAAATTTCTTAAAAAAAAAAGAACGTACAGACCCCAAATTTTTGAACAGTAGCGTCACAACTTGTAGTTGAACAAAGGGTTTTCAGTGACAGATACCGCCGCGGCCGGCGAGCTTGACAATGGCGCGGCCGGCACGCTTAACAGCAGGGCGGTTCTCATACCGCGGGGAAAACACAGGAGAAACAAAAGAAAACAAAGGACTATTCAAAACGAAAACAAAACACGGGAGGAGGAGCGCCGCTTACTGTTTCGGTCTGCTGTTCTATCACGACACACACACTGGGAGCACAGGAACGAACGCGGACACGAGGAATAAAGTAATTTCAAAGATTTAATAAACAAAAGCTGGGAATACAGAGACACGGGATACACTGAGGACACGAAATGTCATT
>NW_015645567.1:177703-201730 GCF_001515625.1 Sinocyclocheilus rhinocerous | reverse complement strand
AATTTCAAAGATTTAATAAACAAAAGCTGGGAATACAGAGACACGGGATACACTGAGGACACGAAATGACATTCGACAGCGATCTGGTAACAAGGGGCAAAACACACTTTATATCAACAGAAACTAATGGGACACACCTGGGATCAATAGAACTAAATGGGAATAGGAACAGGAAAAACCAAATATGGGCATAAACATTAACCTGGAGCACATGGGGAAGGAAAACACAACACGAGACATGGAACAAAGTCTGACAGCATATTGTTCCAAAGTATTGTTCTGAGATGTTTATATAAAGAAGAAACCCTGAGAGGAATTAAGACTGTTTTGGATGCATACATAAATGTTCAAGCAGATGTAATCCAGCTTCACTTCCGTTCAAATTTTGGGGTTGGTAAGATTTTAATGTTTTTGAAAGAAGTCTCTTCTGCTCACCAAGGCTGCCTTTATTTGATCAAAAATACAGTAATCATGATACTGATTATAATGATATACAGTAGTATAAATCCATTGCATATGCAAACATTATGAATGGACATTGCTTATGCATGATATTTGATATGAAGAGCACATGAGATGAATTGTAAATCTATACCAATATCCCTGTTTTCATGTTTAAAATGAAATCAAGCATTAAAACAATGAACTGGAGCTGGATAAGCATTTCATATTTTTGAAACCTAGTAAAACAGCTATGATTCCAAGTTGGCTTTAGCTATGATTAACAGCTATGATTCCAAGTATTAAGCTATGATTCCAATGTTGGCTTTATCAGAATATATTTATTCATTTTATATTGATTTAAATTGATGATAGAATGGCAATTATAGCTGATATGGTGAAGACTACATGGGTGATTCTCACGAAATCTTGGTTTTAAAAATTTCAAGCATGAAAAGAGATTATCTTACCTGGTAGCCATCTTGAAGTAACTGGCCCATGTGCTTCTTCACTCAAACTTTATTTAAATTCTGTTTGTGTGTTTAAACAGTCCTTTAAAAATGTTGCGGAGGATGATAACATCAGGCATGGACACATCATTTTCCTACTTTTTTTCATTATTATTATACATGAATATTCAGTCAATTAATTTTTCTGTCATCTAAAATAATCTAGTAGAAGCAGTAATTAAAGCAGAAGGAGACCCTACCAAGTTATTGAGTACATGTACAGTAAATGAGCATACTTTCCAGAAGGCCAACAATTCATTAAAAATGTTTTTTTTTATTGGTCTTATGGAGTATTCTAATTTGTTGAGATAGTGAGTTGGTGGGTTTTTGTTAAATGTGAGCCAAAATCATCACAATTAAAAGAACCAAAGACTTAAACTACTTCAGTCTGTGTGCATTGAATTTATTTAATACACGAGTTTCACAATTTGAGTTGAATTACTGAAATAAATGAACTTTTCCACGACATTCTAATTTATTGAGATGCACCTGTATATTATCAATCATCATTAAATATTTTTATTATTTTATTTTATTTATATTCAGCATTTTGGATTTTTGTATATGCATTCTGAAAAATGATAGCAATTCATGTATGTATATATATATATATATATATATAAAGTGCTATTATTTTCCAGAACATAAGTCACATTATATAATTCAATTAACATCAACCACATAAAACATGCACACATTTGTATAGTTCAATAGTCTTTTTCACGTCGGACATCTAATTAAGATTAAATAATAATTTCTCCATGGGATGGCCTCATGAGTCACAGATTAACGAGCTAAACTCTCAATTAAAAACTCACAGTCAAAAATTATGAAAGTATGAAAGTTGCTCTGACACCAGAACAACCACCAGCATTAAGTCAATTAATGCTTCTTTTTGCACTCTGATTGTTGTTTTTAACATTCAGTTCTGTGGTGTGGTTGGAACGTGTCCTATTGTTCTGAAGCTTCAGGAAAGTCTGGCGGAATCTACATCCACCCCGTCCAGGGCCAGACACAGATAACAGCGTTAGCCTTATTTATGTTGGCCGCTGTCTATACGGGCAGATAATGAGAGCCTTGGTGGAGGTCATTCTGAACAGACAGATTTGGCCGCGTCAGTGCAGAGATGGAGCCGGTGGTCATATTCATCTTCAGCTGAGACAACAGAGCGAAGACCTCACAATGTAGATCAGCACGAGCACATGTACAACTCCAGCTTCATCCGACAGTCCAAAAATAACAGCCGTAAACTGACCACACACATAATAATCAGCATGCTGAGTGTAGTCACGGGCTTCTCAGTGATCTCTGGACACGGATTAATTCAATTAGTGATTTGATTGATTATCATTGAATCCAAATGGCCAGAGAACATCAAGACGGCACCAAATCTGAGCTCATGTCGGTCAAAACCCAAACCAGTACTGTCAAATAATGATCTTAGAATAACTTCACTATTGAATGCACTTTCCAGTCATATTATGAAAATATGACATTTTCATTTTGAAATTAAAGAGTTCAAAAAGACAAGATGCAAAAATGTCTCATCAACATCTGGACATCACAAAAACAAATATGGAAACACATGACCTCCCAAATTTGGTATTCAGAAACTGAAATTAAGCAAGAAGTAGGATAGATATAGTTATTTAATAAATTCCATGATCATTTACACTAAATACAGATTGGAATATATTTATTTATTTGTTTTATTTGTTTGTTTATTTAAATGTTATATTTATATTATAATAATAATATAAATAAATATATGATATAATATATTATAATTTTTATATTTATATTTTTATATTTTTTATTGTAGTTATATTTTGTTTTTGAAAGAAGCATCTCATGCTCACCAAGGCTGCGTTTATTTGATCCAAATCAACAGCAAAAACTGTAATATTCAGAAATATTTAACAATTTAAAGTAACTGTTTTCTATGTGAATATATTATAAAATGTAATTTATTCCTGTGATCAAAGCTGAATTTTCAGCATCATTACTCCAGTCTTCAGTGTCACATGATCTTCAGAAATCATTCTAATATGCTGATTTGCTGCTCAAGAAACATTTCTGATTATTATCAATGCTGAAAACAGTTGTGCTGCCCAATATTTTTGTGGAAACCATGATAAAGTCTTTTTTTTTTCAAAAAATGTTTTGATGAACAGAAAGTCAGCATTTATTTTAAATAGAAAGTTTTTAACATTATAAATGTCTTTGCTGTCACATTTAATGAATCATTGCTGAATATTCATTTCTTTATTTTTCATTTATATTTCTTAACATAAACTTTTCACCTACTAGCTCTGCAACTGCTCCAAAAATGAATGTGAATGCTAAGTGAAAGCTCTCTCCAGGTATTATAGACCTCTTTAAAAGAATCTATAGCACAACAGAACAATGAGGCAGCAACATTAACAATGATGTTCCTGCCCTAATGATCAATCAACTAAATCTGACGTCTGTTTATGCACATTATAAACACAGACACAATGGACACTGAGCACAGTGCTTTAAAGGTACTAGCATGGTGTGTGTTTGTTATTAGTAACAGCACAGGGTCGGCCAGAGGATGCCGGATTATCCAAGCATGGTGTGAAAATTGATTTGGGTAAAATATATAAAGGCTGTTTTCCCCTCCTGTCGTGTTCTTCCTGTCTGATCGCCACTGACTTCAAAGAGCTGAGCCGATGCTTAAACTCAAACTAACACCACCAGACGCTAACGTCAGCATGCAAAAAAGGCCTTTGAACCTGTCTAGAGCCCACACGCGTCATGACAATACACAGACACGCTCCCACAAACACAACAGGGAAATCTTCTTGTGACCCTCGAAACGAATAAAGTGAATCTCAATAAACCTGTCAAGAGCCAGAGCTGTCGAAGTTAACTAAAGCTAAAACGATTAAAAATTGTTTTCGTTAATTAAAAAAATCTGAAATAAAATGAAATATAGATATTAGATGAAACATTTAAACCTAAAAAGACTAAACAAAAATTCTAAATGTTGCCTTGAAATAAATACATTTAAGTACTAAATTTACTAAAACTGGAAAAAAAAATTACGTGAAAAATATAAACTTGAAAAAAACTTAAATGCAAATTTAAAATGTTAACTTAAATTTAAGTTGAAGTTCTAAAATTACTAAAACTAAAGCAGAAATAAAATAAAATGTAAATATTATGTGAAAAACAAACTTGAAAAACTTAAATGAAAATTAGAAATTTTGCCTTGGCAAATAACTGCAATTCAAAAATGTAAGCTAAAACGAAAGAAAAACTACAGAAATGACAAAAGCTCAACAAAATTACTAAAACTTAAAATTTTAATGAAAACAGAAAATAAAAAAGCTAATTCAAAATGTTAATGAATACTACAATAGCATACAAAACCAATCCTGTGAAAGGGGACACCGGATGCAAAATTCACTTTTATATGATGTTTGAATATAATGTGTCTTGCAGGTGTTTTGTAGTTGGATGTAAAAGTGAACATAAGAGTCTTCATTTTCTCCCGACATCAGAGCCAGTGAGGACACAGTTTTGTTTCTGACGGTAATGCGCCACCCAATACGATTTGTTTATGTCTGCGCAAATCATCTTACATTTCTGCTTTCTGAACGAGGGACAATTCAAGGCAGGTTTTGCTAAAAAGTTCAAACTCAAGGATGGATTAGTGCCCACTGTTAGTGATCCAGCTGCACCTCCAGAAGTCTCACACTTGATCATATTTAACACCATAATCAAATGACAGAGATACGAAATTACATTTTTCTGAAAATGAAAGTGACATTTTTAAAGAAAATTAAGCCTGTTTTCAGCAACATTAATATATATTTGCATTCTGATATTATTTTTATGACAATAGGGGTTATGCGCAACAGACTTCCGTATTCTGTTAACCGGGTCTCGCCGCTTCCGGTTCAAGCGTTTTGCATATGATTCGTTAAAGGTCCCCTGAAATGCTTAGAAACACGCAGTGTTACTCTGTGTTGACGTCATTTTAACTGAAACAGGAAGACAGGGCGGGACATATCAAGCAGCCCCTGGACAAGTGACCGATTTCAGCCGTGGCTTCAGCGTCTATTTTATAGTGTAGGGGGCGGGGCTTCGGATTCTAGAGAGCATTTGATTGGACAGAAAGTTTGATGAGGAGCTGAAGTACGATGTGACGTCAAAAAAATCGTTGAGCCGTTTTGGCGGAAGTGACTGCAAGCTTTGAATGCTTATATCTTCTAAATGCGAATTTTGTCACTGTTTTGGAGCACACTGCCTTACAGATAACTAACATATTGATACTAACACCCAAAAAACTTTCATTTTGATTTCATGACTTTAAATATGAAGCAGTTTTACTCAAGATGCCTTCAAAGTAGATTCCAAAGAATATCATAACCAATGTCCATCACATATGCGGAATGATATCTAAAAAAATGTTATTTTTATTCTTTTTACTAACATTTATATAAAAAATTTAATAAAACGTCAACAATAAAAACAGCTACCTAGTTTAACTGATTATCTTAAAAGTCCATAGATATCGCTATTATTTATTACGGCTGTTAGCACGTTCTCCGACAAGCGGAAGCGATGAGACCTGTTTTCCGGGTTTGGTCAGGTGACGTTCGACATGTACCCTATTAAGCATATTTTCCACCCAATTCTCATTACTTTAATGCAATAATAAAAATAATAATAATAATAATAATAATAATCTCATTTTCAAACTTGTGAATTCCTATGGTAAAATGTGCATACATTTTTAAAAATTATTTTGATCATTTTTTAATTATTTAATATAAAATTAAAAATAATAACATTTACGTAATATTAATATAAAACTATTATACTTAACAATTCGAGATAAAAATCAATTTTTTACTTTGATTTTGGGTTAAAATGTGACCTGGACATGTTTTCGTGAGACCAATAGTTTGATACAAAACAAAGTTGATCCCTGTGTCTCACTGCTTCCATGTCTGTCTGGCCGTTCTTGATCCCACCCCTCCGTCTCGAGCAGGTCAGGGGGCTGAGTCGCATTCCTGGGAAAATGAAAACAAGCCTCTCCTCTGGCAGGCATCAGGCAGCCGATGGAGAAGTTGATGCCCGCTCAGAAGGGCCCGCGGGGTGTCAGCTCGACTTTACACTATCTGTCTGTCCAACAGCTGTCTACAGCCTTCTGCCCAAACATTTCCAAACATCTGAACATCTCACGAACATCTAAAGGCTGACCCCATAATGCTGGTTAGAAAGTACAGCTGCTCACCAGCGTATGCTGCATTTTGTACATTAGCTTAACTAGCTTAAAGGAATAGTCAACCCAAAAAGAACATTTGCTGAAAATGTCCTCACCCTCAGACCATCCAAGATGTAGATGAGTTTGTATCTTCATGGGAACAGATTTGGAGAAATGTAGCATTACATCACTTGCTCACCAATGGATCCTCTGCAGTGAATGGGTGCTATCATGAGGGTGAGTAATTAATAACAGAATTTTCATTTTTGGGTGAACTAGGCCTATCTCTTTAATGATTGATTTGTTTCTTACAAACACGCAGCTTTTGGCTTCACAAGACGTTAACTGATGGACTGGAGTGGTGTGGATTACTTGTGGATTATTGTGATGTTCTTATCAGCTGTTTGGACTCTCATTCTGACGGCACCCATTCACTGCAGAGGATCCACTGGTGAGCAAGTGATGGAAAGCTACACTTCTCCAAATCTGATGAAGATATAAACTCATCTACATCTTGGATGGCCCGAGGGTGAGTACATTGACAGCAAATTTCTTAATATTCAAATTCTATTGAATATTTCTTAATATTCTTAATTCTCAATATTTTCTTGTTTAACCAACACCAGCCAAACTAACAAACCAGCCTAGAACAGCATTAAACCTCATAATTTGCAAGTCTGTTCTGGTAGGACAATAAAGTGAATGCAACTGATAAACTGCATTTAACAATATGCATACTTAAGACAGCAAAATAAAAGCTTTACAGTATTTTGGAACAAAAACACTTGCCATTTTGTACACTGAAAAAAAATTTGGTGTAGAAACCATTTTCACTCAGAAATTGCTAATAAGTTTCACAAATAATTGCAAAGAATTGGCAAGTAACACATTGAATTAAACATTAAATTTTGAATTAGAAAGAAGGTGAAACAAATAATATGATCTTTGTTTTGAAATTAATACATTTCCATGTTTGATTTTAAGGACTTTTTTGTTTATTTTTGCATGATATACAATTTTAATATTGCATTTGGGTTACGTAACATCTACGTTTTGAAGATAAACCAGTTAAAAAACAACTTTGGCTGGATCATAGTTCAGCTAGTTGGTGCATATTCTTTGCATGATATTTTTGCAATCAGGATGCATGTGTGCATGAGTGAATGGAATTTTTTCTGGAAAAAAAGTGATCAAATATGACTGGAGGCATGGGAAAGTTTATCTTTGAGTACTGTTGCTGTTCATGGTTGGTGACTATTGCCAGTAAATATTTCATTCAAGTTGATTTGTTTACTCTGCCAAAAACACCATGCAGGCTACACTGAAGAGTCGGCTGTCCCCTGAAACACCCCCTAGACTGATTCAGTTGGAAATTTTCTCCGCATTCTCTCCGTCTGGGTTCAAAGAAAACACAGGTGCACCCATGAACATCTGGTGAGTCTGAAAACACCACAAAACATGTCATGGTCTGCTGGGAACGACCACGGTGGAGGACGCCTGGATGACAACGTGATGTGAGCTACATCCTACTCCCTAGTGTAAGGTACAGTACACACTGAGTGTCACTGACAACAACTGACTTCCTCCATCGGGATAAAAGAAATAAGAAAAAAATTTAAAAAATAAAAATAACTATTATAAACTAAAAATCTAAATGAAAACTGAAAATATAAAAATAAATGCTAATAAAAATTATAACAGTATATAAATAATACTAAAACAACACTGTCAAGAACATATTTGATTCTTATTTAACACAAAAAACAATGAGATAAGAATTATTTTTTTGTTTAAAGAAAATGAAGCCTGTTTTCAGTAACACAAATATATATTTGCATTCTGACATTATTTTTCACAAATAAGCAAATTTTAAGCCCAAAAATTCTGATTACTGTAGGCTAATACAAAAATAAAAATCTCAAAGTTGTGAGCCTTTTTCAAAAGGGTAGTTTGAATGTAGCTTAACTACTTTAATTTACGAGTAGCTTGTAGCTGTATTTCAGAGTAGCATCCCCAACACTGCTAAATGCAGACTAATAGACCTGCCACTTGTTTATGTAATATATAATGTGTTTCTCTGTTCTTCATTTTATTGCTAACGTTTTGCTTAATCTTTTTCAAACAATGTTTACTTAATATTTGAAGGCTACATGCTGAATCACAGGTTCTCAACTCTTGCCCTTAAGGTCTACTTTCATTCAGTTTAGCTCCAGCCTAAAACTCACCTGCCTGTAACTTTCTAGTAATCCTTAAGACCTTGATTAAGTTGTTCAGGTGTGGTTGAAGTTGAAATCTGCAGGAATGTGGACCTCAAGGGCCAAAGTTGAGAACTTAAATAAATGTATTATTTACTTAAAACTGATATATCTCAAAGTTGTGAGCTATATATATATATATATATATATATATCTCAAGGCAACATGATGCATCAAGTTCTCAAGTTTGAATTTGTTTGTCCACTAAATGCAAAATGTCTTAAATCAATAAATTCTTGATAATTTGACTTTAAATTCTTGACAGTTCAACTATATGTATATCTAGCTCTGTAAGTTATAAATTAGCAACTGAAGAAATTAATTAGTGATAATCAAAGAAAATTCTGCAATATTGCTTGTAAAGTGCATTTTAAGCAATATAATATACACAATAGTCACACATACTATAGAGACTTTAGTGGAGACTATGAACAAACAAGTAATTGATGAGCTCTCAAAATAAACATATAACAGAAATGAAGACAAAATAACAATAGCAGCAGCAGCACAAATCAAGTCAGCAAACAGCAGATCAATAATCCTATAACACTAACCACATAATTTACTCAAACTCCATTTGATTCACACTGCAATGCATGCTGGGAGCTCACAAACCATTAATAAATTAGCAATACTGGTCGATATGAAATTGTTTGCACAACTCTGTCAGACTGTTTCAACAAAAAAAAATTGTTCGTCTAGGATGTGTCTTTAAGTAGATTCACATAATTTCAGGTCTGGGCGTTATGCAAATCTTCCCACAGAGCGATGTAGGTATGTTGGGGCGTGTTAGAACGAGCCGTTTTAGGTAGGCGTGGCTGACTCTTAACTTTTATAAAGAATATCTCTTTGGATTTGAGACTTTAGTCTTTGCAACTTTACAGATCTTCTTTATGCACCAAGAGCTTGTAACACTCCAAAGAGAAAGGAAAAATTGAAATCGCATCATATGACCCCTTTAAAAAAGGCCTGTGTCAGGGATTTAAAAAGTTGCTTTTTTTTACAGATTTATACACTATTTTGCCATTTATCTGACATTTTTATCCAAAACAACTTAAATGTAGCAGTAACCCAACGTGAAGCGTTTTCACATCATTTATGGATCAACTCGTGCAGGGCTTGAACCTACAACCTCTGGGTCACCAGTCCAGATATTTCACCATTCATCTCACCGTGCGCTTTTCATGAAGTGCATGATGCCTGTCATGATTATTTACTGACTGTGACTTTTCATTTCCTCTAGTAGGCTGGTCTCTGAGATGAAATGTCAGGATTCAGCATTACGAAAGTGTTGCAGCCTAGTCTCAGTTTAGCTCAAAAATACACTTGGTAATTTAGTCCATTAATGCATTTCATGCAAGCACACTGTAAATCTATTAACAGCAGCAATGACATGTTAATCAATAACAATCTAAACTTGCATAATAACCCTCTAGATCTAAAAAAAAAAAAAAGAGTACTGGAAAGAATCTAAAACACTGAAAGCATGTCAAATTTGACAGTTTTTAGTGTATGTGGCTTTATACTGCACTCTGTTGCACGCCAACAGGAAAGCCAGCTTTAATGGAAATACAACGCAGTAATAAATCCAGTTTTACATCACATTGTTACACAACACAATCAAGCCTCACATTTCACACTAGTTCTGCGTTTATTTACCTTTTCGCGTCTTGTTCCTTGTTTCTCCATCCTGTCCTACTTTAGTATCCAACTGTTTCAAACTTTCATCCCATGATACTTCACACGCTCCGAATCCATGAGAAAAAAAAGCCTGGTTTCCCCGAATAAAGCGTCTTCAGATTCAGATTCAGATTCAGATCGCGTGTTGATGCGGAAATGAATTCACGCACGGTACTTGCAGAAACGCTCAGCAGCTCTTCAGAAAACAGTTATTCCAGAGGAAAGTTCGCCATGTTTTTCTTCTCTCGTCCCGGTAAGAGGCGGTTCAGATGCTTTCAGTAGTTCAGGGCTTCAGTTACTATTTATGACATCAGACGGGAGTTGAGTTACTTACTGCGACTAGTTACTATAGGCCTGGATCACTAGATGTAACGTTACTGCACTTCACGGGCTGGGGCATCTTTCTTAACTTTTAGTCTGTGAAATTATTGTGTGACAAAATATTTTCAAACTATGACGATGTAAACATTTACTGACCATTAAATGACAGTCCGTTTACAACAGCGCAGCTATAGTTAAAATGTTATTGCTGTTATTATAAATAATAATAAATATTATTATTAATAATTATAATAATTAATTATTATTATTTAAAATATGTATTTTTCCTTTACAAAAATACTAGGCATTACCATGCTAAAATGATGATAATATGACAGTTCTAGGTTTGTTTTTTTGTGGTACTGACTGATTAAAACAAATGTGGGCCTACCCATTTAGCATGTAATTCACCATTTACAAACAATAGGTTGTATAACTTTGTAAGTACTGGCCTCTGGACATAAACATGATCAAAGTCAACTCATATAAAGATATATTTATTAATTAATTTACATGTTATTTACAATTGTACATACATTTACAACGCTCGCTTGTTACATCAATTCAGATATAGGCTAGTGCAATATTAGGTAGGCTAGTAGAGACCAAAACAAATCGTAACAACATATCGTGACATTTTCAGCGCATGCGCAATTGCATCCTGTTTTACCTGAGGAGAAGAAGCGGGAAATGCACCTCAGGAGAAAAAATATAACGGAAAACAGATTTTGGGGTATGAAAATGATTTTGAGATGTCCAATACTGCTGTATAAAGTTAACATGCCTTTGAATTTAAACTTATATCTAGTTTATCTCTTGACTGTGGGGTAAAGAACATGAATGAAAGAGTCTATCGCTTGCTCGTCAGTCTTATCGTGGCTGTGAGGGTGGGGGCAATTGTAAAAATAGTTGTGACTTAAATGTTTACGATGCATTATTTCATTGAAGTATGTGGCAGAATAACTGTTTCAAACAATTACAATATATATGCCACTTAGAAGTTGCCTTTAAATGCCTATTATTTCTTGCAGCTAAAACAATTTGTACCATATTACCCCATAATAAGGTAGGCTACCTGTGACACTCTGACCTATTATCTTATGCTACATTTAATATTATAACCCTTCTCAATATAAATGTTCACAATGCTATTTCAGCACAAACTTCCAATACCAAAAAGTACATTTGTGGCAGGTTGAGAGTTAAAGAAGGGAGCGTTTCTCCCAATGACTCCTAATGTACATAAGCTGTTTCATAAGAGCATTTGTATTGCTATTGTTTCCCATTGTTCGTTCTTTGCCACTTTGGTAAGCTGAAACAGGCTTTATGACCGTTTCCGTTTAGGAACTCTAGGTTTTTGCAGTTTAGTGTGCATCCTGCTGCATTTCTTATATAATCTGACTGGCGACTCTTTCCTCTTGGAGCGTTTAGGGTTCATCCTCTTGAGTTTGCGTTTGAAGTCCACTAGATGTCGCCCTCCTGTCATGTCTTTCCCCCAATTTTGGATGAGCTGTATTTCTGGTGGATGAGTTGAGCAACTAAATAGAAGATAAACCACGAAGATTGCTTTTTGTTTCATGGTTTACATCTCAGAAGCACTTTGATTAACTAGGCCTATCCATTCTTTAAATTATTTGTATTACATTATTCTTTGTTTAGTAGCTTCATCGTCATTCACAGCACACATTTGGAGACAATTAACCTGTATTACATTATTCTTTGTTTAGTAGATTCATTGTCATTCACAGCACACATTTGGGAACAATTAACCTGAATCAACCAACTTTTGAGTTACCAGCCCAGATATTTAACCATAATGTCTATACCAACCTTTTTCCATTGATGCAGTTCTCAGACTGTGATAGGGTGAAGCAGGATTGTGATACGAAATCCATCAACAGCGAATGTACAGGGTCAGTTTCATCCAGTTCTTTGGACAAGATCTTTTGGACGAGTCTGAGAAAGCAGCATGTATCAGTAGATAGCAGCGAAAAATCATGCACAGATTAACCCAAAACCTGCCTACATGTTCTTTACTTGCTTAAAGGAATAGTTCTCCTAAAAGTGGTATTAGCTGAAAATGTACTCACCCTCAGATCCTCTGCAGTGAATGGGTGCCGTCAGAATGAGAGTCCAAACAGCTGATGAAAACACCACAATAATCCACAAGTAATCCACACCACTCTTGTTCATCAAATAGCATCTTGTGAAATGAAAAGCTGTGTTTGTAGTAAACAAATTAATCATTAAAGGGGTCATATGATGCTGCTAAAAAGAACATTATTTTGTGTATTTGGTGTAATGAAATGTGTTTATGCGGTTTAAAGTTAAAAAAACGCATTATTTTCCACATACTGTACATTTTGCAAATTTACAGATCTTCTTTATGCACCAAGAGCTTGTAACACTCCAAAGAGAAAGGAAAAAATGAAATTGCATCATATGACCCCTTTAAGGCGTTTTAGCTTTAAACCATTGCTTCTGGCCAAAATGTGAGTCCATAATCCATAACAATGTTTTCTCCCTGTTGTCCTCTCACATCAAAATCCACCAACATATTTGTTTAGAGCTGTATTTGCTTGTAAACGGTGCAGATTTCTCTACGGATTCAAACTTTTCTCCACTGGAGAAAGCAGTGTTATTATGGATAAAAGACTTGTTTGAAGTTAAAAATGTCTTGATGGATTTGTTTTTTTACAAACACAGCTTTTGGCTTCACAAGATGTTCATTTTTGGACTGGAGTGGTGTGGATTACTTGTGGATTATTGTGATATTTTTATCAGCTGTTTGGACTCATTCTGACGGCACCCATTCGCTGCAGAGGATCCATTGGTGAGCAAGTGATGCAATGCTACATTTCTCTAAATCTGTTCTACTGAAGATACAAACACATCTACATCTTGGATGGCCTGAAGGTGAGCAAATTTAAGCAAATTTTCATTTTTGAGTGAAATATTTGCGCATCCCTAATAGAGACATGGTGTTCAAATTTGGGTGTATATATTAAATGTGCATTCACCTGGCAGTACAGTTACAGTCGTAAAGGGTTCTAATGCCAGAGTTTCGTAGACCGAATTTCTGCTGTAAAGCAGGGATCTGTAGATGGCATGAATCCAGGTCTCTGTAGAGCTCACACATCTCAAACTTGCCTATGCAAAACAAAATAATAAAAAAAAAGTGAAGCTTTTACAAGATTGTCAGTTTGCTCGATTTACAACAGATCTGATAGGAGTAATATTTAGCTCACCTTTTTGTGGTCTGTCTGTTGTTATATTTGGTGCTTCTGTTGGAAGTACGGAAGCTTCAGATTTCCGGGACAGCAGTGTTGTAACAGATGGCCCTGGTGATGTTGAAACTGGACTCGGTTCTTCACTGCCGCTCTTGGAAGCTTGTATACTAAGTGATTCGTCTGTGTTTTTGGTGACCTGGTTTTGTCCCAGAGTGATTGCTTGGTGAAAACTCGTTTCCAGCATCTCCATGTCTTGGTCTGGGAGTGTGTCAGTGTAGTTTGCTGCATCTTTTACCACAGCATATTGAGCAAGTTCATAAATTGCACACCTGCCAATGAGAAAACCAACAAGGTTCTGTAACGGTGTACACAACGTTATGTGCTCAGAGATTACTGCATGTACAAATCTCACTGAAGTGCCAAGTTTTCAAATAGAACAATTTCCAAAGTTCAACAAGGTTTTTGCTTGTTTTGTGTATGACATTTAAAGGATTTAACCCGATTGCATTTTGACCTAAAATTTTAATTCTGCCATTATTCACTAAATCTAATAATAAAAATTGAAAAACCTGTGCCGATTTAAAATAAAATGATTGTATTTTTAAATTTGAAGTGTGTGCACAACATCTACCATTCAAAAGTTTTTTGTTTGTTTTTTACTTCTATTAAAGAATACTTTTATTCAGCAAGGATGCAATAAAAGTGACCGTAAACACATTTCTAATGTTACAAGAGATTTTTATTTTAAATAAATGCTGTTCTTTTGGACTTTTTATTCATCAGTAAATCCTGGAATAAAATGTGGCAGTTTCCACAAAAATATGAAGCAGCACAACGGTTTTCAACATTGATAATTATCATAAATGTTTTTGTGCAGCAAAGCAGCATATTAGAATGATTTCTGAAGGATCATGTGACACCGAAGACTGGAGTAATGATGCTGAAAATTCAGCTTTGATCACAGGAATAAATTACATTAAGATATATTCAAATAGAAAACAGTTATTTTAAATTGTAAAAATATTTCAGAATTTTACTGATTTTACTGTATTTTTAATCAAATAAATGCAGCCTTGGTGAGCAGAAGAGACTTCTTTTTGGTTAAAATATTTGTGTTTAAGGTCTTGTTTTACCTTTATTGCTTTTATTTTCTGAAAAGTGAGAATGTTTTGCAACAGAAAAGAGCTGAGTCAAATGAAACTGGATACATACATGCCCCACCATGTTCTCTTGGCACATTGCATCCGTTGAGAGAACTCAAAGCAGCGCATCTTTAGCACATTGAAGTATCCGTAGCCCACAAGGTTGGACATGGTATTATTAACACCCAGGAGACAGCGGTGGAACCTGAATGGATATCACAAGGCCTGATCACAATGTCATAAGATACAGTAATCCGAGACGCTCACTCAGTGAAATAACTCTCTGGTTATGTTGGACATGTCTCATGTTACACAACTGAACACTATGGAATGAATGTTCAGTGCTGGAATTCTCAACAGGAAAGTGATGCTCACATACCTGTTGTCACAGTCGCAGTGTGATAAAGTGAAGATGTTGGTGTTAAAGACACCATGGTCGTATGAAAAAGAAGCAATGGTGTCTTTACAGTGGTCGTGTTCTCTGCAGCATTTATCAGTATCTTCAAAGACACCTGCAGAAGACAAGAAAACGGGTCAAGATTTTTTAAATTTAATTTTAGTTAATTACTGTCACGGTTCGCTACTGTGACGAGCACGGAGCGAGGAACGAGGAGAGGCAGAGTCGAATTCAAACTTATTAACTTTAATAATATCCAGGGAAACAGGAAAAGGGTTGACATCAAACATACCAGACAAGGGAGAACAGAACGGGCTAGAACTCAAATAGGGTAGATAACAAGGGGCAGACAGGTGAGGAGGATAACTAATAATGAGAAACACCTGGAACTAATAGAACTAAATGGGGACAGGATCAGGAAGGACCAAATAAGGACAAACAGGAACTAAACGGGAACATACACGTGACATTACTCCCCCCAGCCCTCCCGGAAGGCGCGTCCCGCACCGTAACAGTTACACCGGGGAGGGGGGGCGGGTGCCCTGGAGGCTGGTGCAGGGCAAGAACTAGGTGGAGCCGGATCAGGGAGCTCCGGGAGCCATGGCGGAGCAGGCAATTCAGGTTGCCATGGCGGAGCAGGCAATTCAGGTTGCCATGGCGAAGCTGGTAGCTCAGGGGGCCATGGCGGATCAGGGGACTCAGGAGGCCATGGCAGATCCTCCGTGACCTTAGCCGGCTCGGCCACATGCCCCCCCCCCCAAATTTTCTTGGAGAAACTTAGGAATTCTGGGGGGCGCTCTAGAGGAGCGGGCACTGGAGGGCTCTCTGGAGGAGCGGGCACTGGAGGGCGCTCTGGAGGTGCAGGGCTGGCTAACTCGGGGGAATCAGGAAATGAAGGAGACTCAGGGGACGATGGAGAGCTGGACGGGACCAGCGGAGACGAAGGAGAACTTTCTGGAGCGGATTCTGGGGTCAGGATAGGAGCTGAGAACTCTGGAGGTAGCGCCATGTCCAAGAGCACTGAGTCAGCGGCAGCCGGCGGTCTTGACGTAGGAAAGGCCGACGGGCTTGACGGCAAGCTGGTTCTGGATCGGGGCCGGACACTCTCCAGAGACCGGAGGATCCCTTCCCTCCAGCTTAGTCCAGTGGTGTCTGGGAGGTCCACGGGGCGATGGTAATTAGCCCCGATCCAGAACAACGAGTTGAGCGTGGCGTCGTCCAAAGCCGTCGCCGCGACGAGCCCGCAGAATTCCCAAGCGTACTAAGGTGGCGATTTCCATGATCGCGGGGGAAAAACTGGGAAAACAAAAAAACTTTCAAAAAAACGAAAACAAAAACGGGGAGAAGGAGCGCCGTGTACTTTTTTGTTGGGTCTGGAATTCTGTCACGGTTCGCTACTGTGAGGAGCACGGAGCGAGGAACGAGGAGACGCAGAGTCGAATTCAAACTTATTGACTTTAATAATATCCAGGGAAACAGGAAAACACACGTAGCAAGGGTTGACATCAACAATTCCAAACAAGGGAGAACAGAACGGGTTAGAACTCAAATAGGGCAGATAACAAGGGGCAGACAGGTGAGGAGGATAACTAATAATGAGAAACACCCGGAACTAATAGAACTAAATGGGGACAGGAACAGGAAGGACCAAATAAGGACAAACAGGACTAAACGGGAACATGCACGTGACATTTACATTAACTAGTTTAATTTACATGTGCAATTTACATGTTACATGTGCAACTAGCTTTATGTAAATATTTTTAGCATACATTTAATTTTATTTTAATGTACATTGGGGTCCAAAAGTCTACTAGTGAAAATGCTTCTGTTTTCAATGTCATCTCAGTCCTTTCTCAGACCAATTCTTATATAAAAAAAATAAAAATTATAATTTATCATTTTAAGTTTTTATATATATAATTTAAAATCAAAATATGTAAAATTATAAATAATTTTTAAAAATTACTAATAATTTAATAATATATAAATTGATTGATATAGTCCAACTTACCCAGGTCAGCAAAGGCCATAGCCTTATATCAAGCATCTTTGAGAAAGAACTGTCTTCCCAGCACCTGGACAGGTAACTGTCAATCACAGATTGCTCATCACTTGTTATGCAGGTAAAAAGGCTGTTGTTTTTGTTCCAGATGCTGTCATACAAGAGAAGAGACGATCGATAAAATCCCAGAAAATATCGAGATATAATTTTTTGTCAATATTGCACACCCATATAGTATAGTCAATATTTTCTATCTCTTTATTTACCAGCAGAAATTAGTATATTTTACAGACATATATATATATATATATAATTCGAAATATTTGCAATTAGAAATAATAAAATTAAAATGTTGATAGATTGATTGATTGATATAATCCTACTTACCCAGGTCAACAAAGGCCATAGCCTTATTTCCTGAGCCACACCACAGAGTCCCTGGAATCATCCATGCTCGCTTTGAGCGGTGCAGTGTCTGCATGGAACTTTCTCCACTGTCCTGGTGCACGAATCCATCAGGTCCAACACTCCTCAGGTCCCTGGCCCTCCGTACAGATGCTGTAAATTCCTCCGTAATGCCTGCAGCCTCACAGGGGCCATGAGGATCAATCAGCTCACTGATGTCAAAGCGTGCATCAAGCATCTTTGAGAAAGAACTGTCTTCCCAGCACCTGGACAGGTAACTGTCAATCACAGATTGCTCATCACTTGTTATGCAGGTAAAAAGGCTGTTGTTTTTGTTCCAGATGCTGTCATACAAGAGAAGAGACGTCTGAGTCCTTTGGAGAAATGCATACTGTGTTTGCCCACCTGAAGTGGATCTAGTCCAAGAACAGAAAGTGCTGCTTTTCTCAGAATTGTCAGCACTGAAACAAGCATGAAACAGCATGAAAAGGTATAAAACTGCCTGTAAAAGGTGATTGCTTTGCTTTTTTTTTCCGCAAAATGAATAATTGTACAACAATTTTGTGTGTTTTTTAGAATGAATGAATGAATAGCCAGAGGTACTGAAGGATAACTGGGGTTTTAATCCCTCATCTCTGGCAAAGAGCGCGCCTCAACCCCTTCTTATTTATACTCCGATCCGTATGTGGGATTTTCCTTGCATTGTGGCTCATGGCCACATCAGAGCAGACGGGGTGGGATGACACAAGGGGGTGTGTCTTTGGTAAATACAGACTTGGAAGCACAGATGTCTGCACACACATGTACATAAAAGATGTAAATCAGATTGTAAATCCTCCCCGTTTCCTGGGCTCACATTAGTATAATTATCTCTCCGGCTGATCACTATAAATTTTTTTTATTAGTGTCAACAATGCCCTCAGCAGTAAACATTTAATATCTTATTACTCATGATGAAATGATTCTTTACAACATGACAAAAAGATTCAAATTCCACGTGGGAGGAGAAAGAAACATGTGATCCAAAACTATTACATTGATGTGTTCAGGTTAAATTAGGTCAGCATTTTTATTTTGTGCATTAATATATTCCATTTTTATTAAAAATCATCAAGTGCTTATTTATTTAGCATGCTGAAAATGTACCGGTCATGAATATTTATTACTAGCCACAAATCATATTTTGCATTTATTTACATATTTATGCAAAATAAGCCCCTAAAATAATTACTTAGTTGGATTTTTATTGCATATTAATAACAAACATATTCCTTATGGGCAATTCCTTTCTCTCTGTGAAACTGCAGCTGTCACAAAAATCGTAAAGAAAAAATTAGTTTTGAGTTCCTCATTTTTTCATTCTGCTGACTTAATGTCCAGAATATTTCACGTGTCATAACATCGAGTTCCATTTAAAAAAAATTAAAGAATACTTCAACCAGGCAAAATAAATTTGATATCAGATTTTCCACTTTGATAAAAGTAGAGAAAGTGCAAAAGTTTCTCTTCAGAAGGTGGTCTGTGTGTCTTTGATCTGAAATGCTCATATCAGCGAGTTTCAGATTAATATTGCATTTGAAATCATGTATTGTCTTTTCAGTTCCTAACAAAGTTACCAGCCATCTGGCCAATTTATATGCCAATCTTTATTTCCATCTGGGACTTGGCAAGTATTAATTTTGAACCCATTTACATTGCTGCAGGAGGCTGCAGTGTTTACATGAGGATGCAAAGGTCACATGAGTTTGTTGTACGTGTCCGCCCGCGCTGATTGGAGCAGACCTCGCCTGATTCGCACAAAGTTTCTGCACTGTCACCATTGGATGCGGTCCTAATCAGTTAACCATTACAGCAGCACTTTTATTGCTGGTACTTCCGCCAGTAAATATAATTCTAACATCTGTCAAATGAGGAAAAACACAAGCTTGAGGAAACTAAAGAAAATTACAAGATCGCTATCAAATGAGAAGCTAAAAACGTTTGCTTTCAGCAATTACTTTACTAAAAGGTAGAATGCTCTCAGAGGAGTACTTGTACTGACTCTTAGCTCAATTTGGAATAATTGCAATTATGCCATTACAGCCAAAACCCTGGTGAGCTGGAATTTTTTAATGTGCTTTTTTTCTTTTTTCAATGCAGGGTAATGGATATTCATTCAAAACAGCCTTAAGAAAGACACATGGAAAATAGACTCATTCTGAATATGAGAAATGAGTTAGCATAATATGTTGAGTGAGGTTATTTTTATGTTATTGAAAGTGATGTGTGTTATTTCTGCACCATTATCACCCGCAACAAGAATTGAAAAAAAATAATGTTTTCCAACAGGTTTCCCAAAAACTCCCTTTATCTGCCATTGCCGGTCAGTCAAACAGATAACCCTGCCCCCAATATTACACCATCGGTTGAGTCAGTGTTGCTGTATCAACCAACAAAGAGGTTTAAAGAAACAGAACTATGTTTTGATAGTGCCATAGACTGTCAATGTTTACATTTTCGGGTAAACCAACCCACTTACAGAAAACTTTGTCATAAAAATGACCTTATACAGTGCTGCAGTGATGACGTATAGGATTTTTTCCATTGGCTTTTGGATTATTGCAGAAAATAAGCTCTGTGATGAACAAAACTTTATGATTCTTACATATGTTGTACAACATGATAGTCTTCACAAATGAACAGAACTTCTATGATTTTTGAAGCATAACTACAGTTGCCCGAAGTAGAAAGCTAGATGTAGGCTATAAACGAACTACACAACTTCAGTGTCACCTCACCACCATTAACTCTCTGTCTTTATTTAAATACATTTTCTCTAAAGGTTTGAGTTCGAATAGTTTGCAAGTGCGAGATTATAACTGCAAAAGCGGACTAGTGGGTAGGTGAATTTACCTGTTTGGCTTGTAAAAAGAAAAAGAAAAGAAAAAAATAAATATAAATAAAAACTTTAAAAATAAATCAGAATAAAAATATATCAAGAATCTTGGTGTGATTCTAGAGTCAGACCTTAGTTTCAGTAGTCGTGTCAAAGCAGTAAATAAATACTAAATCAGCATACTATCATCTCAAAAACATTGCAAGAATTAGATGTTTTGTTTCCAGTCAAGACTTGGAGAAACTTGTTCATGCCTTTATCACCAGCAGGGTGGACTATTGTAATGGTCTCCTCACCGGCCTTCACAAGAAGACCATTAGACAGCTGCAGCTCATCCAGAACACTGCTGCCAGAATTCTGACAAGAACCAGAAAATCTGAGCATATTACACCAGTCCTCAGGTCCTTACACTGGCTTCCAGTTACATTAAGGATTAATTTTAAAGTATTTATACTTGTTTATAAATCACTCAATAGCATAGGATCCTGAATACATTGCAGATATGCTCACTGAATATAAACCTAACAGACCACTCGGATCATTAGGATCGAGTCAGTTAGAAATACCAAGGGTTCACACAAAACAAGGGGAGTCCGCTTTTAGCTGTTATGCCACCTGTGGTTGGAACCAGCTTCCAGAAGAGATCAGATGTGCTAAAACAGTAGCCGTATTTAAATCCAGACTCAAAACACATGTGTTCAAGCTGTGCATTTCCTGAATGCTACCTCTGAACTGATTGCACTGTATTTTATGTATCATCATCTTTTATTCTTAACTGTTTTAATTCATTTAAATCAATTTTTGAATCATTTTACAATTTTAATTCCTTGCTTTTGTTGTTGTGATTATTTTTATGTTTATTTTAATTCCTTTTATGTTAAGCATTTTGAATTACCAATGTGTATAAAATGTGCTATATTAATAAACTCGCCTTGTAGACGGTTAATGTTCCGAGAACCTCTGTAGTCCCATTTAGACACTTGTTAGCAACTGCCTGTCTTAAGACTAGCAAAAGCTTTTAAAAAAAAAAATAACAAGTGGGTATTACTGATGTATTTTATGTCATGGAATAAATCATGAAAATATCTCGAGCTTGTGTTCACCACAAGATCTTATTTAAGGCATTTAACTAAAAACCCCATTGACTTCACGGCAATGGAATCGGAAGTGCTAAAATGCAAAACTGTTTCTGGGCTTTTGCCTACAAAAATATGCCATCAGCACTCTATTAAGTCATGATTTTTAGAAAAAACAAAGTAACACCCACCCACCGACTTTGAACCTGTAAGTTTAAAATGAGTCAATATTCATTTTGGTGCCACTATGACTTCAACATACTTTTCTGCATGTAAAAATACATGCATTTAGGTCTAATAGGCAAAAAGCAAAGAAGTGTCCTGTCAGCTTGAAGGGAACATTGGGTTACATCTGTTACATAATGATGTAGGTAAACATGACAGCAATAGATGAAAGACCCAGGGAAGTCTAATTCCTCATCACTGTTCGAAGGTCGAGCTTTGGGAATGATTTTAAAGAACATGACCTTGAAAGATAGTATACTAACATCAGACACAACACCAAAAACCCAGCCTTCGCATGACACCTCGAACCAGAGACTTAGAGTTCACCTGATGACCTTTGTTCCAGTTTCCAGAAGGCTGTAGAAAGATTAATTAGTTCACGTCACTGATTCATAGGCAACAGCAGAGAACACTTTATTGGGTATTGTGAATTAACAACACCATTTTCATAACTGTAAACATGTTACAGAAATAAATTCAAACAGCACAATGATAATAACGTATAATCAGGGAACACATCCATGAATTCCATGCACATTACAATAGGGCATTTCCATATGTAGTTGATGCAATATTGAACTTGGACAACCTTGTCATTTACTGGATACAACTCTAATACTTTTCTAAACTTTATAGTCACAATTTATTTTACACACAGTCTTTCTCATCTGTGACATACTGATTGAAACATAAACATAAACGAATAAAAGACATATGCAAGGACAGCGTATATTTCAAATGCCAAACTATAGTGTGTACAATAGCATTTCACATGCTATTTTACTTAAAGAACTAGTTTTACATGAGTAAAGTCCATTTTTTCCCAGTGTCCTTGAGTAGATTTGGTTGCAGGGTTTAATGACTAATATATTTGCGTCACATCTGTATTCATGAGGTTTTGTTCTTTAAGGCATTTACTGAGTGAAAAAAATATCATACACTTGTCTTTTTCCCACCAAAAAACTAAGTAACTGGGTTTTCTAGGTTTTTCTCAGTTGGACAACTATAGCTCATCACAGGGTTTCAGGAGAGCAAAGACAAAGAATCAAAAGTAAACATTATCAGCAGTTCGAGCTTGGAAGCGAGATTACTTTGTTTGGAAGATGGAACTGTATACTGTCATCTTTAGAGATATGACACCTCAGTCATCAGCCTCAGTGTTGTTTTGATTCAACAGAACATGCCAGCGTTCGATCTTCTTGTCCTTGTTCTTCAGACATTCATACCAGTGCTTCAGACATTCGCCCTTAGCGGTGATACCAAGCTGGCATCCACCTGTGCGGAAGAGACACACGAAAAGCTTAAAAGAATAGTTGTACTCACCTTCAGGCCTTCACCTTAAAATGTACTCACCGTCAGGCCATCCAAGTTGTAGATGAGTTTGTATCTTCATCAAAACAGATTTGGAGAAATGTAGCATTGCATCACTTGCTCAGCAGTGGATCCTCTGCAGTGAATGGGTGCCGTCAGAATGAGAGTCCAAACAGCTGATAAAAACATCACAGTAATCCACACCACTCCAGTCCATCAGTTAACATCTTGTGAAATGAAAAGCTGCAGGTTTGTAAGAAACAAATCCATCATTAAGGCTTTTTTAACTTCAAACTGTTGCTTCTGGCCAAAATACGAGTCCATAATCCATAATAACACTTCCTCCAGTGAAAAGTTCATCCCCTGTTGTCCTCTCAAATCAAAATCCACCCACATATTTGTTTAGAACTGTTGTTTTGGACTGTTTTGGCTTGTAAATGGTGCTTGATCTCTGCATATTTCTCTCCTGATTCAGACGAGATGACTGGATAGAGGACTCGTATTTTGGCCAGAAGCACACATTTGAAGTTAAAAACATCTTAATGATGGATTTGTTTCTTACAAACACGCAGCATCTGGCTTCACAAGGCGTTAACTGATGGACCGGAGTGGTGTGGATTACTTGTGGATTATTGTGATGTTTTTATCAGCTGTTTGGACTCTCATTCTGACGGCACCCATTCACTGCAGAGCATCCATTGCTGAGCAAGTTGCAAGTTTCTCCAAATCTGTTCTGATGAAGATACAAACACATCTACATCTTGGATGGCCTGAAGGTGAGCAAATTTTCATTTTTGGGTGAACTATTCCTTTAAATTGACACTTAATAAAAAAAACGTTTTGTGTGTGTTGTCCAATTTAGTATGTTTTGGGTCTTGGGCTTTATACACATCACAAATATATATATCTGTGT
>NW_015645567.1:145391-177693 GCF_001515625.1 Sinocyclocheilus rhinocerous | reverse complement strand
AATTGAGATTTATACATCATCTGAAAGCTGAATAAATAAGCTTTACATTGATGTATGGATTTGTTAGGATAGGATCATATTTGGCCGAGATACAACTATTTGAAAATCTGGAATCTGAGGGTGCAAAAAAAATGAAAATATTGAGAAAATCGCCTTTAAAGTTGTCCGAATGAAGTCCTTAGCAATGTAATTTAGTAATTTAATTTTATTGTTACTTTGTAGATTATTAAATATTATAAACTTAGTTTTACTTAAATTCAGTGAAAGTCTATTATCGTAAAACCATTTTTTGAAAACCATGAGTTCGATTTCCACTGTATTCAGAAGCTGTTCCAAGTTTTTCCCCGAACAATATAAATTTGTATCATTGAAATAAATGAACTTTTCCACGACATTCTAATTTATTGAGATGCACCTGTATATATTTCTCACCTATGAAATCATTAGATTTTCCCATGTCATAATCCCAGACAGAGATGTCCAAAGTCTTCTTTGCCAGTTCAGCATGCTTGACTTCATAGCTGAACTCCTGAAACCACAAAAAAACCATGACAGGTCCATTTCATAAGATATATTCTAAAAAAAAAACTTCCTTTCATTATAGTGTCAGAGCGTATTAAAGCACTGTCATGGTGTCACGTCAGTGTCGAGTGCGTCAAGATGCTCACTGTTCACTGCAGGTTATAGCGCCACAGACAGAAAGAAAGAGTACCTCATTAAACTCAGGGTTAAGTGTCTTCTTCTTGATCTGAGTTTTATACTTTGCTTTCTTTCCCATGTCAGGCTTCAAGTAACTGAAAAATAGCATGAAAATTCAGAGACACAAAACACAGCGTGTTAAATAAGCGTAATGACTGTCACAAAACAATTCCACCAAGCAAATGATTCTTCTTACAGAGAACATTTTAATTACACTTTATGAAGTGCTTTTTGGAGCTTTTTATTAGATTGTTGTATACTTGCATCTTTACAAAGGGGTCCGAATAGCCATTCGCGTCCATTGCTGCCAGATGAGCACATCGAACTACACCCACAATCAGACGACTCTGCTGGCTGTTGTAAGTGAGAGAAATCAGGATACGTCCCCTCTCCCCTCCCTCTTCATCGTCCTTCAACTACAAAGCCACACAAAAGATGAGTAAACCCATATATCTTCCTGTGGACACTAATTAACAGATCAATCATTAGCTGAACCATTTAACCAAAGTGACTTGTAATGCACACAGGTGTACAGATGCAGTTCAACAAGGAGACACGGAGGTTAAATGCCTGACTCGACAGCTACCAGCTACTATGCTTTCTTGGGAATACTTCAGTGTTGTAAGTATTTAATTTCATATTTAATTCTCAAAATGTATGACGCAGTTACCTCCTCCTCATAGAGCGCCATGCCACGAGATGCACCTGCGCCAGCAGTACGTCTCGCCTGCGTACCAGGTGTTAAACACAGTCAATTCAATTCAATGCAAAGTCAAATTGGGTCATTTCTACAGTTTGGATTTTATGTCCCCATGAAACAATACTGCATATTTTACAAGAAATGGTAATCAACTTTCATGCCACATAGTTTCCCATGCATAAATGTACCCCATTCAACACAAATTCATGATTAGTACCTAACCTAAAAATAATCATTTAAAAAAGCGCTTGACAAATTCCCATGTCCCAAATCATGTTTTCTTAACTATTTTGAAATAGAGGTAACATATCCTCTGCAGTGAATGGGTGCCGTCAGAATGAGAGTCCAAACAGCTGATAAAAACATCACAATAATCCACACCACTCCAGTCCATCAGTTAACATGACGTGAAAAGCTGCATGTTTGTAAGAAACAAATTTTATTATTAAAGCATTTTTTATAAAATGTCCGGTGTTTTCCTCCAGTAAAAAAAGTCCATCCACTGTTGTCCTCTCGCATCAAAATCCACCGACGTATTTGTTTAGAACTGTATTGCAACTCGGTTTTCGCTTTTGCTAAACAGTGCTTGAGCTATGCATATTCCTCTCCTGATTCTGACAAGACGACTTTTCACTGAACAAACCAATAATTAAGCGTTAGCGTTAGTTCTGGCAGGTCACGTGAGTCAAGCTTGCATCAGCTGATCACATCTACCTATAGGAATACGACACCTATCGCGGCATTCCTATATAAGCTCTATTCAGTATTATTCAGCAGCTTTTCAGCCTGCTCCGGAGCAAATTACCCTCCTCCATCCCCAGCTCCTCCTTTCGCCACAGTCAGGACTTGGCTTTCTGATATTCCTTGCTAATCAGACTCCTTTATCTTGAATAAAGTGTTACACTTAAATATCAAGTACATGAATGATATCTGCCTTGTTCTGTTCTGTTAACCCTAGGGGGGTTATTATTGCTGCTCTCCCTGCTCATTCATGACAGGCTGCATGGATGGGCAGGGAGTTTTTTGCCCAGAACAGAACCATATACCGCCAAACCAAACTTTATGCTATCTATAATTTTGACGATAGTGGTCCTGACAGAATTATAGATTATGGACTCCATAGTGATTTGAAGTTCATTTGAAGAACATCTTGATGGATTTGATTTTTACAGACACACAGTTTTTCACTTCACAAGACATCATTTTTTATAGCCAGAAGCAACGGTTTGAAATTAAACACGTCTTAATGATAGATTTGTTTCGTAGAAACACACAGATTTGCACTTCACAAGCCGTTAACTGATGGACTGGAGTGGTGTGGATTACTTGTGGATTATTGTGATGTTTTTATCAGCTGTTTGGACTCTCATTCTGACGGCACCCATTCACTGCAGAGCATCCACTGGTGAGCATGTGATGGAATGATAAACTCCCCAAAAACAGATTCTGCATTAGCTTAAAACGTTAAAACGCACATTGTATTGTAAAAATGTAAATGGGACAAATTTCCTAGACCACGTGTGAAATATTTGGTCAGGATTATTAGGTTATACTACATTTTCTCCCTCTGATAAGACCTGCTTAGTCAAAACAACAAAGTGTAGGAATGACCCCATAACAATAAACTTTCTACAAAACGTTTTACTGTCCCCTTCAGCTTACCGGAATCACTCTCTCAAGACACACATTGTAGGTCTTCTTCTGGTTCAGCTTCAGTTTTTTCAAGACCACCCGCGTCTCGCCGATAAACTCATTATGGCCGAACTTGTCCTCATCACTGACTGAAAGCCTGCCAGGGAACAATGCGGATGCTGACCCTTTCCACTCTGGGAAATGTCACGGCTTTAATTAAGTCCACTGCAAACTATTCTAACCGAATACATCAGTGAGGCTCTCCAAGAATCTTTAAGTTGTAAATGCAATGGAAGAAAATGCAACAGTCAGCTCATTCCATCATGCAAATAACTGAGGAAGGAGAATTGTAAACAATTAGCATTATGCTGCCCGTTCATTTACCTCAGTGCATTAAATACAGTAAAGCTGGTTTTACCTGAGAGTCTTTTTCTGCATGTCTTCATTAGTGATGCCATGATAAACAAGGGTCTCGTTCCACACAGGGTTCAAGGTGGTACGAATCGTCTTTGTTCTTAGCTTGTTAGACTGAGAGATCGACAAAATATCATGTATCCATCACATTCTGAGCGTTTACAATTTCTACAACTACTTGTACAGCTTCATGTTGCAGGTAAATAGCAGTAGGTATGCTTGCATGCACTCATTTTCATCAGTTGGAAAGAATCCAATCTCAATTTTAGATTCTGGAAGTACCGTTTTTATGAATGCTAAACTTTGCAATCCAATTCACATATTCGTTTACATGTGCATTACATGCATTCAGAATAAAAACGGAGAAAGCCATTGCTATAATGTCATCAGAGCTAACTTGAGTATAATTGTTTATTTCTAAACATATCTAAAAATGAAGTTGATGTATATGTCTGAAGAGCTTTTTAGCAAATATTTAGTAAATATACAGTCTTCTCCACTGACCAGTAAGACTAAAAATAAACAGGCCTGTTCATAAAATGTAAAGTACAGCACTGCACATGTGCACAAGGTATATTCTGAATTGAGAAAATTGTCAGATTCAAACTTATACACACTTCAATTTTTTTTCCTGTTGATTGAATTATTTCACGTCTACATAACCTCTTCCAATCTGATCGAAATTTCAACCAGATCAAGCTCAGTTGGATTAACCGAGGTGCTTACATGAAGATTTTTCAATCCCACTGAGCCATCAATCTGATTACTAACGGCTTATTTGGTTGCATGTAAACATAGCTAGTGATATTTACCATTAGCAGGATTTCTTTTAAAGACCACTACCTTACTGGCTCCTGGAAGCAAGTGCAGTTTCACATAAGGATCAGCCAGACCATTGGAGTCCATGGGCTTGAGACCCTTCACCAAAGATGGAATAATTGCATGGTTATCACACATCGAGACATGATCCTTCAGAAAAGTTTTTCCAGTGCAAAAATAGATTGCATCAAAACCGCCTGTTCTAGGGAAGAAAGACAATACCTTTGCTTTGATTATATTGCACTGCAGTTCGTTTTTCTCCTCCTCGTAGAGCAGACTGAACTCCAACATGCCCAGAGTGGCTGGAAAGTGGACAAAATCGTGTCAAAGGCATGAAAAATCTGACACCGAAGAATAACAGTCTCACTTCAATGCCGTCTCAAGCACACTTCTGCTGATTTTATGCAATCTATGATGCAAGACTTGCACGGTAAACCATTTTGTTCTGTGTGGTTCCCATGGGGTACAAACATGTCCATATGTCAGTGCAAATTAGCATCTTACTGGCATCGTCAGAGTCATAGCTGTTGGCGTCCTCTTCATCCTCTGCAGTGGGGGGTGGTGGCTGGCGTGAAGCGGGAACGCTGGTGGCAGCTGGCAAACGTGCGTCGGTCTGCATAGCAGGTGGTGCCCTGGCCTCCGATCGACTCACAGGATCTAGAATTCGTACCAAGTGACATGTGCTCTTATTGCACAGATTGTGGGGTAGCAAAATGTGCAATTGCTACAGTGTAATACTAAAAACAATTAAGTAAGGAAACACAGTAATCACATCCAGATCGATAACTCCAGATGCATCAACCAACTGTAAGAAGAAGCCATTTAGCTGACGCTTTTAACCGAAGCAATCTGCAGTGCGCTTATTATAGGATCAGTCCCACTGGAGCAATCTGAGGTTAAGCGTCAAGGGCACAATGGCGACGAATCAAAAGCTTGCGGGATTCAAACCTACAACATTTTGGTTACCAGCCCAGGGGCCTCATTTATGAAGACATCCACAGAATGTTCCTAAATGTGAACGTACGTCACTTTCTGAAATTTGCACAAAAACAGTTCATTTATAAATCACAGTCCATCTTAAATTTAAACTCAAAGGGAACAAGCACATCAGCTCCACCTAATGAATTCATGTCAGTGACATATTGCGATATGTCACATGTCACTGACATGAATTCATTAGGTGGAGCTGATGTGCTTGTTCCCTTTGAGTTGAAAAGCAGTTGTTCATTTGCACATATGTGACCCTGGACCACAAAACCAGTCATAAGGGTCCATTTTTCGAAAATGAGATTTATACATCATAAATAAGCTTTCCATTGATGTATGGTTTGATAGGATAGGACAATATTTGGCCGAGATACAACTATTTGAAAATCTGGAATCTGAGGGTGCAAAAAATCAAAATATTGAGAAAATCTCCTTTAAAGTTGTCCAAATGAAGTTCTTAGCAATGCATATTACTAATCAAAAATTACGTTTTAATATGTTTACGGTAGGAAATTTACAAAATATCAGCATGGAACATGATCTTTACCTAATATCCTAATGATTTTTGGCATAAAAGAAAAATCTATAATTTTGACCCATACAATGTATTTTTGGCTATTGCTACAAATACACCCCAGCGACTTAAGACTGCTTTTGTGCTTCAGGGTCACATATAACAATATAAATGCATATTATGATTGTCTATTTATCTTCACATTTCAATAGACAAAGTTGTGTGTGTGTGTGTGTATATATATAACATAATATTAAAGGGATAGTTTGCCCAAAAATTTAAATGTTGTCATTATTTACTCACCCTCCACTTATTCCAAACCCGTTTGAGATTCCATCTTCTGCTGAACACAACATATATATAATATATATTTTGAAGAATGCTGGTAACCACCAGTTGATGGTAGCCATTGACTTCCATGGTATTTTTTTTTTTTCATACTATGATGATAGAATTTTCATTTTTTTGATGAACTATCCCATTTATTTCAAGTAATGGAAATGTTTTTGTTTTATTTAATGATAATAACCCTGGTGTGTCGTAACCAAAAGTGGTGTCAGTTATTGCCTTTTTAAATACCTATTTGCTCCTGAATTCTGACATAGAATGAAATCCATGGAATTTAGGATCAAATCCGATGGTATGTGCGTTTAATTAACAAGGCCCCTGAACCACAGTGCAATTAAAGGACACATACACTTTTATAATATTCCCATTCCTGAACCATTACTGCCTATGCTATGTGTATATTACATGAGTTCTCTCACCTTTTTGTATGGGAGTCGTGGAAAAGGTCGGCGCTGGAGGTTTGGAGCTCATCACCGGTACTTCTCTCTTCACCACAGGTGAGTACGTTTGTCCTTCCACAACGGCGTTGGACTGAATCGTGCTCCTGCTCATAGACTGTCTACCTCTGTCTGCTTCTAGGGCTCTTTGGGATAAGACAGAATGCTCGTCTCGTTTAGGGGGCATCGTTTCTGCTGAGCACGGGAGAAAACGGGAAAATGATACTGCAATCGTAAGCCTCATTTCCTCCTAGTGATATTAAGTGTTATTGAAATGCAGGACACTTACCAGATATCTGCTGCTCTCTGCCGGTGACCTGCATGCTCTCTGAATGGAAATAACCATGAATTATGAAACCATGAATTATGAAAACCTAAGAATAAATTACCAATGCCTATTGCAAATACATTAAAAAACCCACATGGTACTGAGAATTTGTCATTAGGAATTATTCCAATGCAAAGCAATACTGAAACTGTAGTGTTTACCTCCGTTTTTTGGCCGTGAAGATACTGAAGACTCTCGACGGGTTGATGGATTGGTAGAAGCTGGTGCGCTGGTGGTTCTGAGCTCTCTATTATTAGAGATCGGTAAAGGAGCGGGTAAAATCTGTTGTGGTAAACCTTTGAAAAACCAGGCACCAGACCGCTTCAGCATCTTTGGGAAAGAATAAATGATCATTTGGCAACCTTGATGGAGTTTTAGTGCACCGATTTATTCTAATTCGCCACTAATAACATACATTTGTGCTCAGTTTAGCAAACTGTTGCATGTGTGAGTGAATTGTAAGAGTCTGCTAAACTAATTTTGGCCTAAAGCAGACTACAGCCAAAGACGGAAATGTACATTTCATTTAAGAATCAGCCTTTTTTGCAGATTTGTTTCTCCATCTTTGCTGTTCCACTTTCCAAGCTCCAAGTAATTTGATACGCTTTAAAGTTACAAAAAAGCTAAGCAATTTCAAACCCAATTGAATCTCAGGAGCTACAGCATTAGCTAGAATTCATAGACTCTGAAAAATAGGATGGATTGCTATGCTACCCAGGTAATTGCAAAAACAATGCTGCATTACATGTTGCTATGTTTTCTTCTACAGCACCTGTGAATCTCATCTCAGCCAATTGCCATCCAAATAAGCATCAGCTGGGAGCTGGAATGGCTGGAATATGTAAATGCAGGAACTCAATTCTGCCCTGGTGTTATGAAGTAAAATGTCAGCGACTCAATGGATTAAACGCAAATGGGATTCGGGTTTCACGATCTTGTTGCATTAAAGAGAGTCACATCTCCTGCTGCTACTGACCCCGTCTGACAACGAAACTAACCGTGGCCTACATCGTCAAAAGGATGAATCATCTTATCACAAAGTGTCTGTGAAAGTTGGAGGTGCTGAACTATCCTGTCTATTTATATCTCCGAGATACACACAGAATAATTATTTTGTGCAGCCAGTGAAATATTATTTTTTTAGGAGTTGATTTAAAAATGTTGTAGAAATGGATTTGTTCAATCAGACATGCACATCGCTGCATAAGCATCGCAACGTCTGCTCAGCCGTCAAAACAAAGGATCTCATCAATGCCAGGTAAGTGCAGATATGCATAAACAAACACTTTTTTTTTTTAAAGCACACCCTTTTCTGAAATAAAAACCTCTGCAAAGCAGATGTTTAAACATGAAGGATTCACAGTACAGTTACATCCATATCAAGTTTAATGAATAATTCACCCAAACAGGAAATGTCTCTCATGTTGTTTCAAATCAAAATGCTGTCATTTTTTTCATATAGTATGAAAGAAATTTTTTTATATTTATGCAACTTATTTCCGTAAAATTACAGTTTATAGTGATCACAGTGATAAAAGCACTAATCCATATCACTTGTGCTCTTCTGATTTTGCATATTCAAATCAGTGCACCATTTTTGGTTACAACATACCAGGGTTAATATTGTTAAATAAAACAAAATATAATATATATATATATATATATATATATATATAAAAATCATTACTTAAAAAAAAAATCTATTTTATAAAATTACTTATTTTATTTTAGCAAGTTGCCAAGGAGTTTAAGTACTAAAATAACTAAATAAAATTTAATAAATTCTATATAGACATAATTAAAAAACAACAAAATCACTAAAACTAACTAAAATTAAATTGCCAAAAGAATCTTTAAAAATAAAATCTAATTCAAACTATTAACAAAAACTATAATAGTATGTCAATAATATCTAAAATAACACTGCATCAAACTTGATACATCACGTCTAAAGGCAATTCGAGATTTAAGAGCTGCATAAATAAATAAACGACTTAAATTAGTTTCTCATACAAAGCTGTCATATGACTTCAGAAGACTTGGATTTTAGCGCACATGTCGCATGGACTACTTTAATGATGCTTTTATGGCGCTTTTTGGAGCTTGAAAGTCATGGTCACAATGAATTGTCTGAAAAGGATAAGCTGCAAAATTCTCCGTTAGTGTGGAAAGAACATCAAAATGATGACAATTAAAATAACTAAATAAAATTTAATAAATTCTATATAGACATAATTAAAAAACAACAAAATCACTAAAACTAACTAAAATTAAATTGCCAAAAGAATCTTTAAAAATAAAATCTAATTCAAACTATTAACAAAAACTATAATAGTATGTCAATAATATCTAAAATAACACTGCATCAAACTTGATACATCACGTCTAAAGGCAATTCGAGATTTAAGAGCTGCATAAATAAATAAACGACTTAAATTAGTTTCTCATACAAAGCTGTCATATGACTTCAGAAGACTTGGATTTTAGCGCACATGTCGCATGAACTACTTTAATGATGCTTTTATGGCGCTTTTTGGAGCTTGAAAGTCATGGTCACAACGAATTGTCTGAAAAGGATAAGCTGCAAAATTCTCCGTTAGTGTGGAAAGAACATCAAAATGATGACAATTTTAGGTTTTGGCTGAGCTATTATTGCTCTAACACAATTCAGATATGCCTCCATGCATCTCACCTCTTTGTGCTCGCTGCAGATTTTGCACAGCCATATTGGACTGGAATGACTGACGCTTTGAACGCCACACTTAGTGCACATGTTCTGTGGGGGTGAAACATAAACAGGCCTCAGGAGGCTGCTCAGATGGCATTGAGTTCCAGCCACACACTAAACATCCCATCTAGGGTCAATAAACAGTTTATTGATCTTTGGGTCATGCATCGCAAAAGACAGACATATGCATTGTGACCGTGTCATTATTTTCGATCATGCAGACTGATTGGCTTCCCTCTCAAATGCACACGTGGCTCAGTAATGGGCAGGGCATAATAAAGATAAGTGCATATCGCTCATTCATTTCTGCTTGGCTATTTCTGGACAATCGTTAAGGGAAGAAGTGCTCGGCATGCATTAGAAAATTGCATGAGGTCGAAGGCATGAGGTCTACCTTTTTACACTCTGCGCACACGACCGTGCTGACGCCCGCCAGGCCGAACTGCTGGCTGCAGAGTAAACAACGCGAGTAGCCGTCACCGCAGGCCGTCCGCTTCATGCTGTCCAGACGATTTACCAGACGCCTGCGGGACGAAAAACGACCAAGTACAACATCAGCACACTTCCGCCCCTCCTGCAAGTCGTTATTGTAATGTATTGATGTAAAGAACTGTGAGTTAAGACGTTTCGCAAGCAAAGTGCTGAGAAAGAGAGAGAGAGAATGAGAAAGTAGGCAGTTCTTGTCTAGTTAGCACTATTAATTTCTTGCAGTACATTCCTCGGCTGGCTCTTGGCTTGTACAAAAGCTTAAGCACACTCGGCTTCTCAATCACTTGGACAGATGTGCCCGGGCTGAACTGCTCTGCGGAATGAGAGGAAACTGTGAACCGATGATTTTGTCCCTCTGTCACAGGGGTCTCAGGTGTTGGTCAGTATTGCTTTTGCTACAGGAGCTACTGAGTCCAGTCCTGTGTGCGATAATGTGATAGCATACGTGACCCTGAGGATAATACGTTTCTATGAAAACCTGTTTGGTCAACCAATGGAAGACAGAGTGTTCGGAAAAAGTGAAATGCGTTTCTTTTCAGAAATTACACAAGTTTCAAGTCAAGTCATTTGACTTGAGTCATCAAGGCAGCTTCACATTAATAAACAGGAAACTAATAGTGCTAATGTTATAAAATTCAGCAATTCTGAAATGAAATCAAGTTTAGCAGTAAAGCAGCTCTATAGAAGACAATAGTGTCATTATTCAACTCAATTTAATTCAATGTTGAATCAGTTCAGTTGAATAACTCTAAATGTTGCAAAGTTGGTGTCATTATTCAACTTCAAATGCAGTTCAAATTTTGTTCTCATCCAATAGTGTCAGTGCATTAAGTCGATAATATTGCTGAATATTGATTGTATTTCAAACCCCAACTTTTGATATCAACTTTGTTCCAGGTGTCATGCCATATGAGGAATAAAAATGGACACAAATGACACATATAATAGGAGTAGGGAGCTAAAAATAAATCATGTGGACAACATAAAGCAAAACCAAACAAGCAAGAAGCTTCAGGCTTCAGACATTGGGTCTCTTGTTTGATTGTGTTATTCTTTGAAACAGACATTTGGGACAGTTTTTCTTGGACAGAGGAATATTTCATTGCACAGACATTAACAGAGACTTAATGGAGTGCTCTATTATGATTTTCTTTACCAAAAGTATCAACTTCATCTCAGATGTTTCCCCTAAAATGCCTTATGAGGAATAAAAATGGACACAAATTAGACAATTATTGAGACAGAGAACTTAAAAAAATCATGGACAGTGTAAAACAAACGCTAAGAAAGAGGAAAGTCAGCAAAGTCTCCATTTGGTCTCCATTTAATCTTACTGCTATCTACAACAGACAGTTGAGACAATAAATCTGATGAGAAATGTTCACACTGAGATCTCTGACTTTGGCATTGTCAGCCCTTGGTCGTCGTCTTGTGGATAAAGAAAGAAAGAAACGGATAGAATGACAACAAGTGTCTGTGCGTTTCCTCTGTACGCTGTTATTGGTTTGCTTTCGTCAGTTCAGTTTTTTCTCGTGCGCTCATTCGCTAAGCTGACTAGCCAATCGGAGTTCTCTTTCTCGCCGACGAGCTCCGGCACCGATTCGACATGCAGAATCGGCTGAAAAACAGCTGACGGCGTCCGACTAGAGCCGGCGTGGAACTAAAAAAATTAACTAAAGCCGTCCGACGTTATTAAACCACTCGACATTGGCGACCATCAGCTTGGTGTGTCCTGCGCTTTACTGATATCTCTTCTGAAACTTGTACGGGACCTTTTGTTCATTCTCCATTTAATCTCACTGGTGTCTTTGAGTTTAGGTGAAAATTGAGCTGAATAATGACACTGTTGTCTTCTGTAGAGCTGCTTTTTAGCTGAACTGAATTTGTTTCATAATGGATGGATTTTGCAACATTGACACTATTATTGAACTGAACTGAATCAACAATGAACTGACCTGAACTAAAAAAAATGTCTCTTTAGAGCTACTTTACAGCAGGATTTGAATTTGTCTCATATTTGAAGAAGTTTGCATCATTGATTCTGTTATTTTTCCTGTTTCTTACTATGAATCAGCATTGAAACAATCTGTATTGTATAAAGCGCAACAGAAATAAAGGTGATTGAGCAGAACAACAGCACGACTTCAAGTCAACGTCTCACCCAATCCTCTCTTGCTCCATGGCCTCCATCATCTTGGCTCTCGCCAGCACGCCGTTTATAATTTCCTTCTCCTCGTCCGTCAGCTCCTCGATACCAGCGGCGGACTCCATCTGCTTGCCGTACATCTCGCAGCCCGTCCTAAAGCACACAAGCACAATAGTCAATTACACCCAGCGCGCAGCCAAACAAATCTGCAGCACCGAATGCTTAAATATATGACCAAAAGCTCCCAGCGGCCCCATCTGTCCGTATGATTACCCAATCACAATCAACCAACAGAGGGGATTTTAGAGGAACACCGTGCTGCGCATACGGAGGCGCATCGGTCAGGAAATAATTTTCAAAGGTAGAGCAATTTCAACAGCTGTTTTGCACTTTATCTCCAGTGAAAGTGAAATCTGCTCGGTGCCTTTTGACATTACAGCATGTCATATCATTAATGAGTCGATGCACTGCTCTTTCCGGCGTGTTGGGCAAATTCTATTCCGTCCCCACAGAGACGCTCGAACCGCTGATTGAAAATGTCGAGGTGACGGAGGACATGACTGATTGCCATCTGGGGCTGAAAAGAAGAGGAGGAGGACACGGAGACCGAGTAAAGGGGAAATAGAGGGAGAGTGATGATCAGAAATTACATCACACTCTCACCAGCGCTGTCACTATTCATCTCATCAACCGTTTCCATAGAAAGCAAGTCTATCACGTATGAACACGCGGCTCCAACGGCCTGCTGGATCTTCGAAGGCTCCACTGAAATGTGCATCAAAAATCAAATGTGTTTGCATTAGCTGCTTGAAAACCCTGCTTGGATTTAAACGGAAATGCTGACGCTGACAAAAACGTCAGCCTTGCACTTGAATGTAAATGCTTGCAATTCTAAACTAAACTATATACAAATAACATTCAATGCAGACAGAGATACGCATTTATGGAACAATAAAGGGAGGCATTTGGATCTACAGCTGAACCAGTATTTACAGGGTTTCTGCAGGTTTTGAAGGTAAATTTAAGCCTTTTAAAGACGGAGTAAACACTATTTAAGCAATAAATGGAAGAAATTTATCAAAATGAAGTGAGTTTATGATTAAAACAATAACAAATAGCTGCCAGTGGTGTCAGAAAAATTACCTTTTCAAAAGGAAAAACTTTTCACACCCTATTGATATATATTTGTATTTTGTTAGAAAAGAAATCAGTCTTCATGTCCACACTTTCTTTCCTTCTCAAGTAAATGTATCTTGATTTAAGGATGTTTAGATGTTTGTATTGGAAAACAAGACAAAAAAATGCTAAGGAAGATATTCATTTTTTGCAATGCATGCAACATTTAAGGCCATGACTTTAGGAATTTAAGACCTTCAGCTCTGATTTAAGACTTTTTAAGGCTCTAATTTGTGGAAGGGTGAATTAAGACCTGCAGAAACTCTTTGTCACAGACTACAATAGATCAAGAGCATGTCTTTCTGGTAGGGTCAGTTGTTGGGGGCAGTGCATCAATGTGCCCTAAATGTCATTTTCTATGCTGGGACATTAAGGACATTGATTGCATTATTGTATTAATGGCTAAAGCGAATTCAATATCACTGAGCCATGAAATCCAGAAAGGCGCATAAAAAGCTAGCACAGCTGCGTAAATCTTTGGGTGAGTTTTACACAAATGCACTAAATCTTCTTACATGAAACTAAACAGTCTTTAAAAAAAACTGCTTGATGCTATACGAGAATATTTAGTAAAACATCTATATTTTGGTGCTTTAAAGAACCCAGAAATCACTGATCTGAAGCACCTACACTCTTAGAAATAAAAGTTCTTTATTGGAATCAATGGTTCCATAAAGAACATTTAACATCCATGAAATCTTTTCATTCCACAATAGGTTCTTTAAGGTGGAAAAAGGTTCTTTAGATCATTATAATGTTCTTCACACTAAAAAAAATGGTTCTTTTAAGAACTGTTCACTGAAAGGTTCCTTAGGGAACCAAAAATGGTTCTTCTGTGGCATCACTGTGAAATCCACCTTTTGGAAGCTTTATTTTTAAGAGTGTATAACGAAACATCAAGAACATTTATAATCTTCAAATAATTATATGTGCTGTTAAAAGGTTAAAGCTTCTTTATTGGCACTGATGATTCCATAAAGAACATTTAACATCCATGCAATGTTTCCATTGGACAAAACATTCTTTATAATGGAAAAAAAATTCTTCACACTAAGAAAAAATGTTCTTTCAAGAATTGTTAACTGAAACCAAAAAATGGTTGTTCTATGGCATCATGGTTCTATGAAACCCTTTTCGAAGTGTTTTTTGTAAGAGTGAAACATCATAAACATTTACAATAATCAAATAACCATAGAGAGTCTTAAAAATAAAGGTCACCGTCTTCATGGAACCATTGATGCCAATAAAGAACCTTTATTTTGAAGATTGCAAAGAACATTTGAATCATCTAAAAAACCTTTTCCACTGTAAAGAACCTCTTGCGCAATGGAAAGGTTTTACGGATGTTGGAGGTTCTTCATGGAACCATTGATGCCAATAAAGAACCTTTATTTTTAAGATTGTAAAGAACATTTTAATGATCTAAATAACTTTTTTCCACTAAAGAACCTTTTGTGCAATGGAAAGGTTTTACGGATGTTCTTCATGAAGCCATCAATGCCAATAAAGAACCTGTGCAGCGTAAGAAGATGGTTCACTGAGGAACCTAAGATGCTGCAAAGAACCACTGAAGAACTACAAGCCAACAGAGCTTCATTAGCAAAGTGATTTCACATATTAAAACCTAAAGCCACATCATTGCGCTCTGGAACCAGATGAGGCATTTGGCACACGATACCGAGTTTGATCAGCGATGTCAGCAATCCTGGATTTGGCAAACGCTGCTTCTTTTCTATACCTTCCTGAGGTTGCCAACATCCTTGCACACATCCACAATCTATAACCTCAGCTGTTCCAGCGCGGCTGATATTATTACCTATAATACACTCTAGTGAGCTATTGTGCTGTGATTTATATACGCCTTGTGGCTTATAGACCCCCAACCACCAGCCGCCCTTAGCAAAAACACCTGCTCTCCTCCATCCCTGCTCCATTTCTTCACAACCTTCCAGAATACAGTATTTAAATACATCTCACTTCAAGCAGAATGCAGGTTAATGAGATGTGAGATAATGAGATGCTGGGATTAATTGGGGCTGTTATTTATCGAGTGGCTGGTAAACAGAGAGATATGCTGGTGTAAATTCATTAAAGCTCGGTCTTTACACAAACATGTCAGTGTTATCATATCAAAGACGAATTAGTGGACCAAAAGAAGTTTTACACATGGTTTGCTTAGCTGCTTAATCATGTAAAGTGCTGTTGTTTGCATCTTTTTGTAATTTGAATACATTGTGTGTATATTTGCCAACCCTGGTCTTGTTCAAACTTATTTGCTCTCCCTCATGTTGCTCCAAACGTATTTATTGTCCTGTAAAATAGGGTTTCCTAAACTTTTTTGTCAGCCAAAATCATTCAAATTATCTGTAATATTTATAAGATTTTGTTAATATTTCAATTATTGAATAACGCATTTGCACGTTCATTTCTTTAATGTCGAATAATACTAAAGTCTTACATAATTGAATAAAACGTTATTAGTAGAAGTATGTTTTAACTCTAATAAAAAAATAAAGAGAAATATATTACTGTTATAAATTACAATTATTATGGCAAATTATAAAAAAGTACCAAAAAAGTTAATACAATAAATAATAATGTGTAATATATGTTCACTCAGAAACACCCAGCACATCATAGATTTGATAATTGTACTAAGTTATATCACAATTATCATGCAGCCCCGTTTATTTGTTTTAATTTGACAGTGTTTACATACAGTGTTGCCAAGGCATTTGCTTTAAATTGAAGTACTAAAACAGCGAAATAAATAAATAATAAATACAAATGACGGAAACATAACAAAATGACTAAATACTAAAAATGAAAATGAAAATAGAAAATAAACTAAATCTTATATGGGTCAAAGACAAAAAAGGGTTTCAGCATAAAAACAATAAGTGCAATACTGCTTTAAATTGTTGTTGTTGTTCCCAAAAAAATTTACAAGTTTTTTTGTTTAATTTAATTGCAAATTTGTTTTTGTTTTTCTGAGCAAAAATTTATATCATACATTTTTCCCTGATTTACAGAAGAGACCCACTAAAATGTCATTCAGTGTAACAATCTTGTCAGGCATATTTACAACAAAAATCAATTTATGGCATATTAAAAGACTAATTACTTTCACCCCAAATACTAATTAGTTTATTAAAATTTAAAAAATTTAAATTTGCCACTATCCTAGGTTTTGCCCATTTCTCAGTAAGAATTTTTTACTCATTTAAAACACAATAAAATGTAATATGCTCCCTTATTCTTTTATATATTTTAATTTGTACACGTCAGAATAAGCATGTTGTTTGAATTTTTACATAAATATTGTGTTACACTGAATGACAATGTAACATTATTTCAACCAAATTTTGACATTTTTTCCCCTGATTTACAGAAGAGACCCACTAAAATGTCATTCAGTGTAACAATCTTGTCAGGCATATTTACAACAAAAATCAATTTATGGCATATTAAAAGACTAATTACTTTCACCCCAAATACTAATTAGTTTATTAAAATTTAAAAAATTTAAATTTGCCACTATCCTAGGTTTTGCCCATTTCTCAGTAAGAATTTTTTACTCATTTAAAACACAATAAAATGTAATATGCTCCCTTATTCTTTTATATATTTTAATATGTGCACGTCAGAATAAGCATGTTGTTTGAATTTTTACATAAATATTGTGTTACACTGAATGACAATGTAACATTATTTCAACCAAATTTTGACATTTTATCCTCCAAAAACTTATTTGAAACCTTAAAAGTATACCCTTTACTTGCATTTAATGTGCTTTCTATGGACATAAAATAACTTTGGTAAATTTCTTTTGATGCGGACATCTTAACATCTTTGACCCATATAAAATATTTTAAAACTATAATAGTATATCAAAGACATAAAAATAACACTGCTTTAAAAATTTTTTTTTTTTAAATCACAATCTGGCATGCTTCATTCTTATTGTGCACACTTGGCATTAAGCTCCAGATGCATTAAGCCGTGTTTCTCATATTGGAGATGAGGATTCAAATCCAGTTTGACTTTCCACCCTCTTCTCCCAATCATTTCTCATTTTTCATCTCTTTACTTTCAATAAAATGCCCAAAAAACCTATTTACAAAATGTACATTGACTGTTCTGCAAACATATCCAATAAATCAGGTGTTAAGAAGCTTTCAGGAAAGCAAAGGCGCGTTCAGCAAGTGGCTCCAGAATACAGCGATGCCAGGTTTGCCTCGCCACGCAGCCGAGAGAAAAACCCATGTCACTTGGAATTCATCAGCAGCTGCCGAGCGGGAGAAGCGTCACTAGCCCACGGAAAAACGCTCCACAAATTGATGTGAAGTAAAAAGAAACTAAGGCGTTTTAGCTTCACAATACAATGTGCTCCTCTAAGGGGTTTTAACAAAAAATGGATTCTAACGAAGCCAAAAAACAGGAAACAGAGGTTTCAATAAAATGCCCAAAAAACCTATTTACAAAATGTACATTGACTGTTCTGCAAACATATCCAATAAATCAGGTGTTAAGAAGCTTTCAGGAAAGCAAAGGCGCGTTCAGCAAGTGGCTCCAGAATACAGCGATGCCAGGTTTGCCTCGCCACGCAGCCGAGAGAAAAACCCATGTCACTTGGAATTCATCAGCAGCTTCCGAGCGGGAGAAGCGTCACTAGCCCACGGAAAAACGCTCCACAAATTGATGTGAAGTAAAAAGAAACTAAGGCGTTTTAGCTTCACAATACAATGTGCTCCTCTAAGGGGTTTTACAGCACATGTGCAAGTGTGTGTCTGTGTGCATGTCCACTGCAAAAGGCCCAGCGACCTGGAAAAATGGATTCTAACGAAGCCAAAAAACAGGAAACAGAGGTGATAAGATTGTTTAGGAGAACAAAAAAGGAAGGCTGTGTCAATTATCTCAACGTATATCATACAAACCTGCATACACGCCACTTAACCCTATAAAGCCTGTATCATATTTGATACGCAAATTTCTAAGGCCTCTAACATGATCAAAACTTTGCTGAACAAAACTTCTGTAGCCTGATAAACGATAGATAGCTCACATTTTTTAGATAGTAAAAGGCCTTTCAGAATAATTGTGAAAACGTCAACCTTCAGCTCGTGTCTTTTTGCTGTGAAATCTGATTTTTATAAAGTAAACATGAGAATAACTTTGATATTGTCAGTAATATTTCAAGATGAACACTTACTGAAGCAACTTTGGTTTATATGATTATCCATACATCTTTTTTTTTCAATCATGTTTAAATGTGAGTATCAAATTTGATCATCAAGCTTTTGAGAAATGTTTATTTGTTCATCTCTCAATCAGCATTGCATTACATGTTTTGATCATAAAACTAAGCTTTTAAGTATCATCTTACTAAGACATTATTGGGAGATAAAGAGCGACAACTGATATTTATATCATTTTATGTAAATATCTGAGGAATTTCATCTGTCTTTATGGTAATCTAAATATCAACAACTGCACCAAATTGCAAATTTGGGTGTTTTTCCCTCCTTTTTAGTTTTTTTAATACTTAAAATTTCAATAAACTGTTCCATTTCAAATAATTGGATTCCTCCAACTATTATTTCATGTGTCAGATTTTACAGGGTTAATACTTGATTTATAAAAGCATTTAATGCATGCTCTGCAGCAAGACAAGAAGGATGGTGGTTGCATGGGACATTTCTGATACATCACTACCGTGATGCTGTCACTGAAAGTGCATGCATAAAATTTTAAGAAGCCTTGATACACTGTATCTGACCTACTTAACGTATTCCTGTAACAAACACACGGTCGTTTCTCTTGTCACAGAATGCACACTAACACAACATCAGCATCAGCACACACAAGATCATCCACCTACTCTAGACGTCAAGACGTCACTGGTAAGAAGCGGCTTACCGGCTTACTGAGAACCCCAACAAGTTTATCCCTTTACCACCATTTTGATGAGTCTCCCTTTGAGTTAACGGATGCAGAACAGTGTTAAATCCATGAAGAGCTGAGTGTGGACTGTCAAATAGGGTTACCCTTAATTTTACATGCCTTTGAACACCCAATGAATTCTACAGGGGAGATATTGTGAGATTTACACACTCAAAAAATCATAGCATTATTAATAACGATTTTATTTTATTTAAATAATCATAAAATGCATTTATTCAGATTTTAGTACTATTACAGAAATCTGACCTATTTCATTTATGCATGACTGGCAGCGTTGGGTAAGTTACTTTAAAAAAGTAATTAATTACTAGCTACTAATTACATCTTCAACAGTGTAATTACTGTAGATTACTGTACTAATAACTCTCTCTAAAAAGTTTTGCATTACTTATTGCAACCTCGACCAGTTGAACGATACAAGGATGGACATGAAACTGCTCTTTTAATTCTTTTAAATAAATAATATAAAATTGCATAAATTATTTTTGGACTGACCAGTGTATTTAAAGGGAGAAGGAATTGTCCTGTAGTCTATACAGTATTTAATGCAATTACATCAGAAGTAACTAATTAAATTACAGAAAAAATAAGAGTAATCCCTTACTTTTAAATTACAGTAGTTATTAACTTAGTATTGCAGTACACATAACACTGCTGACAAATATGCTTCTCATCAAGTTTATTAGTTTGTTTGTTAAAACTGTGTGACAGTTCATTTATAAATCCAGTTCATTTCATTTTTATTCATTTTATATTGCTTTCCACTTGCATGTTCATACTTAGAATCATTGTGAAATCAATCAAATGTATTCAAAGCAATTTGAATGAATGTATTTTGAAAATATTATTTAAATAAAATCAAATAGATGCAAATAGTTAATAATAAACCATGCCATGATTTTTTGAGTGCAGAAATATTGCCTGTTTTTGTACAGGTTTCATTTATGTATGACTGACAAGTATGCAACACATTAAGTTTATTAATTTTTATTAAAACTATGTCCGATCCAATCCTATGTTTTCCTCAACTTGCTCTGCTTTGACTGACGTCACTAGAAACCACAGTCTAATCAATTCCTGATTGGTAAAACCAAATCTTGCCCTGAATTTATTCCTGTATGAAGATCTTGTTTGTCACATTATGGAAGGAAAACACTGCAAATGCCATTTCATGTTTTTATGCCTACAATTAATGCACAGGAGCTTTATACCCGGGTGCATGATGGCCATCTGTCTGCAGTAGGAAAGAGCACAGCTGCTTCTTCACTATTTCATTAATGCTATAGCCCACCACGTCTCTTATATGGTGAAGGCAGCGTCCACAGAGGATATACCAAAGGCTTCATCTGACCACTGAGAGAAAACAAGAGCTAGATGCCAGAAATGATGCATCATTATTACTGCAAAAACTCATTTCTTTTCCACCAAACGTGGGTATTATTAACCCTATAAACTACTGTATCATATTTGATATGCAAATTTCTAAAGCCTCTAAATGATCAAAACTTGCATTTGTAGCAAGTAAAAGGTCTTTTAGTATAATTGTACAAACATCCACCTTCAGCTCAAGTCTTTTTGCTGTGAAATCTTTACTGATTTTTATAAAGTAAATGTAAGAATAACTTTGATATTGTTAGTAATATTGCAAGACGAACACTTACTGGACTAAAGCAGCATAGGTTTACTTGATTATCTTACTTTTTTTAAGAAAATCATGTTTTAATGTGAGTCTCAAATATAGGAGCGTTTATTTGTTCATCTCTCAATCATCATTGTATTGCATTGCATTATATATTTTGATCATTTAAATATCATCTTACTAAGTAAGACATATTATAGAAGATATAAAGTGAGAAGAAGTTTTATATCATTTTATGTAAGTATCTGCTATGCGGTTATAAAGATCTCGTTGATTTACATTATAATCTGTCAGAATTTCATCTTACTTTTTGTCCATATAAATATCAGCATCTGCACCAAATTGCATATTTTTGCTCAGTCTGGACCTCTGAATAAAACTGAGATGTTTCCCTATATCAAACTGTTATGAGCCATTAATGCCTGATGTATCAAATATGATGCTCAACAGAAAACACATGCAAGAATTTTTGTCTAAATTTCCAATAAACCGTTCCATTTCAAATAAAATGATTTTTTTTTGGACTATTATTTCATATGTCAGGATTCACAGGGTTAATACTTATTACTAGTGATCAGTTTAACCATAGAGTACATTTAATTTTCAGCATCTCGTCTTGAGGAAGTGGAAGCTTCCATTAAGTCTTGTAAAGTGTCAACAGCCATGCTCTATAAGCTATGTGCTTTCAGATCGGATAGCTGAGAGCAAAGAAAGCCACTAATCGCACACACAGCCAGTCAAGCGTTGAGGAATTAGAGAAAGATCTGAGCTGAAAGAATGCTGGAGTTTAGACTATGACTATATTCAAGAAACCTGGATGGGCCCCAATCGTGACCTATTCTTCAGTGGCGCCCCGAGCCACAACAACGCACATTTCCAGAGTCTGACTCTGATCAAGGACTCTAAAATGTTGCAAGGCTTTGAAGTGCAAAAGAAAAAGGGTTATTTTTAAACTCAAAAACTTGTAGATGTGTCTGTCAAGCAACATTTATTGCCTCTGAATGTCGTCAGATCCCCATCTCGCACACAAAAGCACGGCCCAGAGATTAAAAAAAAAAAAATTTAAAAACTCAACTTCCCATTACATAACGCACACTCATCAGCAGCCTTTTGAGGATGTTGTTCAAAAGCCCTCAGAGCTGTTCACAACTATTTGATGAGCTGTCTCATTCGAAGCTAAGCAGATTTGAATCCATGCAACTAAAACCCAATTAACTTGATGTGAAATTTATCAAAACGTCCAGAAAGACATTCAAGCCAGCAGACCAAACTCCACCAAAGAAGAGTGCCACTAACTCAAAATCAGTTCCAATCACGCCACATTAATTGCACAGCATGCATGAATGTCTCTGCCATCTGTGTTGCTTTCTATTTGCAATGCATATGTCTAATAATAGAGCTGATCCACGACCAGTCTAAACAGCTTTTACAGACATGCATAACAATCATAAAGCTCCTCCTGACCCAGTGCATTCACCTAAATGCTTGAAATGCAATGAAATGCAAGGCCTCTCTGCACATTATGATCATCCAATATCTGAATATCTGAGTTGCATTTTAAGAGTTGATGCAAGCTGTCAGTGATGTGAAGCCACTCACCGCTCCTGCGCTCAGCAGCAGCACAGATGAAGATGTGCGTCTCTCTGTCTTTCTTTCTCCTCCACAGTGATGCAGGAATGATGCTTTAATACTGTCTTTAGGGAGAAGAAAAGCCAAACCCCCAGCCCCTCCTGTCTGACCGAGCTGTGCCGCCATCCAATGAGAACGAAACAGCACAATTAATTTACACCACACATACCTGAAGAAGATGAAGATGAGGATGATGATGGTGGTGTCAACAATTTTTTTTATATCCACCCCTTCTGCCCCGCGTTTCTTCCTGTAGGCCTGTATATCATAACTCATTTTGCATTATTGCTGTTATTTATACACACACACATATAGCAATAATCTTTTATATATACGTCTTGTTATCCAGTTTGGATTTCTCACGTGAACTCTTTTCTTTAGTAATCACCATCTTTCAGCACGGCTCATTACTTTTAAAAGGTCACATTCGAAAGGACCAATTATGCTGTAATTTGTTATAATTATAAATACTGAGCAAAATTACAGTCTTCAGTGTCCGTGTGACCTCATGTGATTCTACTGCCCCCTTGTGATTGTTTTTGAAGCAAATTACCCTAGAATTACAGCCAAATAATGTCAGAAAGGACACCTGATAAAATTATAACGTGTTGCAATTGTTAACAACTACTAAAACTAAAACTAATGCTAATCTTTTTTCATTACTTGAAATAAAGCTGAAATAACATAAAATGCTAATATTAGGTTAAAAGCTTAATCTAGAAACTAAATTATAAACTAAAAATGTTGAAGTTGTACTAAAATTGTTAGAACAAAAACTGAAATAAAATTAATCTAAATAAAATTAAACAAAAAAATTAAATATTAATACTAAAAACAAGAATAGTATAAAAACTAAGGAAAATGTCAAAAGCACATTAAAAAATGACTAAAAATAAAATTAAAATGAAAAATATTATTTTAAAATAAAATTACAAAAGCACCTTTGAAAATTACTAAAACTGAAACAATTCTAAACTATAAATTTAAATAATAATAATTTTAATAATAATATTAATAATTGTAATATTTTTTAAATAATTGTATTAATATTTTGAATCAGTGTTGTTTGTATGTGATATGTCCCCTTTTTTCAGTATACATGAACTCACAAACTAGTGATGCGTGATATATTACCATTGTAGTACCATTATCAGGCTCAGCTGATAATGAAGTTTTTTTTTTTTTTTAATACATAAAGTTAAACTAATTTAAAATGAGAAATGTTCAAAATTAGAAAACTAGCTGAAATTTTATACTTTATTTCAGTAATTGTTTATTTTATTTCACGTAAAGGTTTTAGTTAACTATATAACCCATGTGGCTAATTCAAAATATGAATAAATAGTATAACATTAAATAAATAATAATAATAATGAAATGATACTGCATCACATATACTGAAAGTGTGATCATTTGTGACTCTAACTTACCTGCTGCTGTTTAAAACATGTCCATTGTAGTTCGGGTTCCTCTCGACATGACAGTCGCTCTGTAATACTTTCATTCAGGTGCTGATCTCAGGTCAGAGATCCTGCTGTACAGGGCTCAAATGAAATTAAAGTGAAATGAGAAAATGCTTCACATGAAAGCATCTCGAGAGACACATGAGACACATTGCTGAACAGGAGGAGAGTGAAGACACAGACTGAACAAGAGACAGAAAAATGACAGCGACAGAGTGATCCGCCTGCTGTCTGACTCTTGACTACTGCTGTTCCGAATTATGATTCATTTCATTTCATTGTCTTGCTGGGTTTGTCCCTATTTTACCCAGCACTGGGTTGTATTTAACCCAGCATTTTTTAGAGTACATGTTTAGTACTGTTTTTTTAACTACTTGAAATTTTTTTAACTGAAATACCAAAAAAATTTAATAGAGAAATAGTAAAAAATCAAAATGACAAAAACACATGACTAAACAAATTAAAATAAAAATGAAAAATATAAAAATAAAAGCCCATTCAAAATATGAATAAAAAATTTTTATATAGGTAATACTAAAATAAAACATATTTTGTCTCGTTATTTTTCATAATTGCATTGTTATTTTACTCATTTCTTTCTTTGTAGTTCACCTGAAAGGTCTTTGCCAATACAATTATTTGAACTAAAACTGATAGTACTAAAACTAAAATACAAATAAGTTAAACCTAAATAGTAATATATTTTTTAAAAAGTTTCAAATAGACAAAGCATTCAATTAATTAAAAGATTCAATTAAAATGATAATGAAAACTGAAAACATAAAAAAAACAAATAAAAGCTCATTCAAAACATTAATAAATACCGTACAATGGCTGCAATATAACAAAGAGTGAAAAATTTAAGGGGGTCTGAATACTTTCCGTACCCACTGTAAATAGGGATAAAACAAGACCAAATTAATTTGGTCTTATTTTCCATAATTCCACTGTTATTTCACTATTTTCTTTGTTTGTAAATAAATAGAAATGACAAACACATCAAAATGACAAAAATAAACGAATTCAAATGAAAACCAAAAATATAAAAATAGAAGCCAAGTCAAAATATTAATACTATAATAGTTTATAAATAGTACTAAAATAAGACAGAAATATATATATTTCCACTGTTATTTCACTACTTTCTTTCTCTGAAATGTACGATTACTTGTCATGCCAATGCAGTATTAAACGAAAGACTAATAAAACTAGACAGAAGCAACATGAACGTGTGCACCAGCGACTCTCTGTGTCCTTCATCTGGTCCTGAATCTCCACATGCTCTTTAAGAGTCGCTCTTCATTGTCAAGCACAGGACTGCATCTCTAGACAGACGGCAGCTTAACCTTTTCCTGGTTTATCAAGACTGCAGTCAATAACATCTCGCGGCTCCTCGGGGTCCGTGTCCTTGTCTGCTCTGGATGGATAATATCTCCAATGAGTTCGGATCTAAATGTTCTGCCATAATTAAACCTCAAAGATAACTAGTGGATGATTATTCTCAAGTACAAGATCATTTCTAAAAATGCCTAAAAACATCAAAGGCTGATTCTCTTTCCTACTATAAAGATTAGTGTAAAAATAGATAAAAGCAACTGTTTCTAAATCTGTATTTTGTGATATAAACTTGGACCTTGGATGTAATGAAATGCACCAGCATGTGCACAATGTTGCATTCATTATTAACATTCATGTTGTTTTAATTATAACCCAGATTTTGCTCTCAAAACTCATGAGATTTAATGTGGTACTTAGTAAAAAATAGACACAAATGAGTCAATATTAAGATCATACAGTACGAATTTTACAGCTATAAAATGAATACAGAGCAGCACAGATCATTTGATCTTAATGAGAAATGTTTGAGTTCCTACTGGGACAGAGATATTAAGGTTAAAAGTAAAATAAATAGTTAAGTAAAAAATAAAATCATACAACTTAAAATAATCGTTTTTAAAATAATACTTATTTCAGTTAATTGCAAAGGCGACATTTCTCATTTTCATTTAGTTTAACTTTAAGTACTAAAATAAATAAAAATAAATAAAATAAAACTATTAACTAAACAGTTATAAAAACTATATTCACATATTTATAAATAATAATAAAAATGACAGAAACACACAACAAAATTACTAAAACTTTAAACTAAAAAAAAAAAGAAAAAATGACAAAAACACAGAACACAATTACTAAAACTTTACCTAAGCTAAAATAATAATAATATCAAAAACACAACAAATTACTCAAACTTTAAACTAAAAAATATAATTAAAATGACAAAAACACAACAAAATTACAAAAACTTAAAAAAAAAAAAAACTAATAAAAATGGCAAAAAAAAATTCTAACACCAAAAAAAAAAAAAAAAAAAGGAATAAAAATGAAACAAAAAATGTAATTACTAAAACTAAAAGTCAAAACCCACAACAAAATTACTATAACTAAATTAGTACAAAAAAGTAAAAATAAATAAAATAATATAGTGAAATCTAATTCAAAATATAAACAAACTTCATAGTCTAACAATAATACTAAAATAACATTGTTCTGAGATTGCACTTTTTACTGTGCTTTTACTTGCAGAATTTTGTATATTTGCACATCTGAGCAGTTTGAGATCTTAAAATCTCTTTCAAACTGAGATTACTGGTCTCTTTCTCATTAGAAACATCGGAGAAGTTTCAGGCTTCAGCAAAAAAAAAAAAAAAAAAAAAGTCTCAACTGTATATGAAAAACATTTGAATCCCCTCGTGTGATTTTTCACATGCAGTTTTTAATTTGCTTATTGCAAGCAGATTCACCTCGAGTCCTTGTGGCTTCCCAGGAAAACCCAGATCTGCAGTCTTGAGAGTTTAGTTCACAGCCCTGCAGTGAAACGGCTGCACAACATCAAAATAGAGTCCAGCACAACTAAATCTATTAGCTTCGGCCCATTGCTTTTTACCGTCTTATGACTTTTAATGTAAGAGTTGTCAGAAAGAGGCTGTGTGACTTCTACATCACAAAAGTAATATTGTTTTGCAGAACATTACCTGTTATGATCATCCCCAAAAACTGGAGCGACGTTCACAGGTCTCAGAGGAAGAAAAAACTAAATCTGATGTTCACCCAAAATATCATTCGTACATGCAACTAACATTAAGGAATAGTTCACCCAAAAATGAAAATTTGCTGTAAATTTACTCACCCCTCAAACTATCCAAGATTAGGATGAGTTTGTTTCTTCATCAGATTTGGAGAAATGTAGCATTGCATCACTTGCTCACCAGTGGATCCTCTGCAGTGAATGGGTGCCGTCAGATTACTTGTGACGTATGAACTTGTGGATTATTGTGATGTTTTTATCAGCTGTTTGGACTCTCATTCTGACGGCACCCATTCACTGCAGAGCATCCATTGGTGAGCAAGTGATGCAATGCTACATTTCTCAAAATCTGTTCTCAGGAAGAAACTGCAAATATTCATTTTTAAGTGAACTGCTCCTTTACATTCATCCATGCATCCATCAAAATCAATCGTACAGATTACTGTAAATAAAGAGGACTCAAGCATGAAGATGTGAGCTTCTTGTTTATTGTTATCAAGGATTCATGTTGGTTAATTGCATTGCTAGCCAAACAACACGATCAACCCTATTGGCTTCTGTAAGGCTCACCGTCTGGCACGAGAAGAAATGCTGCTGGGTTAAACATACAGTATATCTTAATGGCAATTACATATGTTTAGTAAGTACATTCTCCTCTACAAGATATTCATGTACAATATACAAGTTTAAAAAATATAGTTTGCATTGAGTTCCACAACCGTTTCGTTCTCTTCACGATGACAAAGATTCACATTAGTTGCTTTGGACCGTAATGCTTTCTGTGTAGCGAAAAGGACTGGGACTTTTTTTTGTTTGTTTGTTTCAAAAGAAAGTAAAGGAAGATAATTGGTCACCGACACACACAGACGTGCGTGATGTTCACAAGAAACAAAAAGCATGGCAGAAACAGAAGACCGGACTTGAAAAAGAAGCAAACAAACAGCAGTATTTGCAAGATACAAACACGCTCACACACTTAAGGACGATAAACACACTACAGTACGCCGGATACATGCCCTGCGAGAAAACCAACTCCGACTTGTGTGTTATAAATGTGTAAGGAATCAACGTTCAAGGTGAAGAAAGCAAGAAAGTCAAGGCCAGATAATACGAACGTAACTGTGATCATAAGACACCTAAATCTGTGAACAAAGACAACGTTTGAACCAAGGAAGAAGCACTTGTGAAAATGTTCAATGAATTATGAAATACTGCTGATGCTGAATTTCATAATAGTGAAGCCAGCAAAACCTAGAAAAGCCAAAAAATGAGCATTGCGAGAAATCGAAGGCATGTGACCTGGAAAAAGCAATCCAGAAGTCAAGTTTGTCCATCATAGAGGGTCCGAATAACACTTTAAAACCCATAATTACATCCACAGCTCTTTACAAGCCAGAAATCACCAGGGTTACGGACGTGCAGTCACTCTTAAAACAGTGATTTGGAAATTAAGTTCATACGGTGCTTTGACGTAAATAAAAAATGTTTTCTTTTGTTTGTTTTTTTAAAAAAGACAGCAAAATCATTTAAACATAATAAGAAACAGATCTCGCAGTCAAGCCAAAGCAGCTGCTGGGTGGCCTGATGCAGCGGGACAATAATTCAGTAACACAAACAAGCCAGTGACACGGACGTTTTGTCCCACGGAAAAGTCGATGGGGACGAAAAGGCAAACCAAGGGTGTGCTTAAGATCTCCTGCTGTTTGGAGCAAAGTCTTAAGGACGCTGGGCTTAAACTGAAGGCAGAAAATGTGGAAGTGGACTAGAATGATTGGGATCTGAATTTAGCACCAGCACTCGAATGGCACAAACGGGCCGTTTTTACTGAATATAACATGAACGAACTGTATTGGGAAGATGAGGTGCATCTCTTTCTTTTGCCGAGGAAAAGGATGCATCTCATTCCTTCTGCTTCTCTTCTGTTCCCAATTATTTTAGTACAGGCGTATGTGATGATAGTATCCATTTTCTGTTTGAATATCACACTTGAGTGTTCCAGAAAGCGTTCTTGCTTTGTTTAGTAGAAGAGATGGAAAAAGAAACAACGATGTAAGAGATGAACGAAAGAACGTAAGCTTTTCCCACACTCGCTAAAAGTAGCTCGAATCGATTTCAGAAAACTCCACACCCAAAAAAACATGATTTTGCAAGGGGCTGTTTTGGGTTTATTCTGTATAAGGCTTCATGATGGTCACAGTGGTTTCTTAGTGTGGGGTTAAAAGGCTACGTAGCTGGAAGGAGAAATGCAATTCTCTCCATCCACATGTCTCTGAGCTTGTGTGGTCTAGTCTCTGAATTTTTTTTTTCCTTTATTTTTTTTGTCGTCTCTCAGTTTAGTCAAGATCACTTCTTAGGTGTTCAGGAGCGTCTGGCAACAACACAAACAGGGATTCCTGTCAAGGATTGAAAAAAGAAAGATCATACACAGTCATTATCGGACTGAAATGAGCCACAGCTAACACTGAACGCATATTCAAAGAGCTCAGGTTTTCAGCACAATACCTGTGATTTGGACAGTGTTGGAATCTCATCTCATCTGTGACTCTTCTGCTGTTGCATTAAACCCACATTCTCATAGACTCGAGAGCTGTCGTCCCTCATGCTGAAAACACATGGATTTACATCATGGCACAAGATTCCAGCTTATAGCTGGCATGAAATTAAAACTGACCCTAGTTTTCTTAATGCATGTTACTGGTCTTCATGTAAACAATTCATCTGTGCATTTCCAAAAAAAATAAATACATACATAAATACACTATTAAGTGTTTATTTTATAACACTATCTGTTTGCATTAATAGATTTTACATACATACAGTTTACAGTTTTATTTCTATCTATATTCTGAAGGTTTTTACAGAAGGGGTTGTTCATATAACATTTGCCTGGTTTCTATACCTAAAAACACGTATATGTTTTTCTGTCTGTTGGCAGCATTTTCTCATTTATGGAGTAATAAAAAGAGAAATCCGAAATCCGTAAAAAAGCTCTAATATGTCACCAAATTGAAGTATTTTGCACCTGGCTTTATCCAGTGTTCAGATTTCTGTTCTGGAAATGTATGCAAATGAGTGCATATTTAAATTTGATAATGCATAATCTTCGTATTTAAATAGCATGTCAGAAAACTTAATCCAAAACATTTGACCTAATCGGTTTCCATTCCGTTACGCAACACTCACTTTTCACAATCAACTCAAAAACTGAAGAATAAAATCAAGCCCAGCTCTACATTTTTTCTTATTTGATAGCCATTTCACTCAGAAATACAGCACAATATAGTAGTAAAGTCTATTTCAGCTTCAGTTTCATATTGAATTTAAAACCCGGTGCTTGGTCCAAATCAGAATTTAGAGTTGGAAATATCATTATATAAAACTCAAAAAAAAAAAAAAAGGTGTTTATGTCAAGAGATGTCTTATGATTTCTATTGCTTCATTTGACATTCATTTCTCAAATGCTTTCTCTCTAAAGTGGTGAGGTCTGGTGTGTAAATGCATGCGTGTTCTCACTCGGCACAGGTTGGTGTTGGTGTGCACGGTGGCAGAGGGCTCTGGTCTCCTCCAGTCAGGTCAGAGAGAGAGTATTTGATGTTGGTGTACTCGCGTCCTTTAATTTTACTTTTCTGAAAGAAACAGTCCATGAGATAAAGTCATGCTGGCAACGCTGCAAATCTACATCATTCTGCTCCTCACTTTATAAAGCTGCTGTCAACAAAAGACAAACTTTAAAGTCTCCCTGCAGTTTTCTGCCAAAATAATAGGTTTATTGTTTGGAAATGAATACATTAAAATTGTTGTTCTATAAAATACTATTAATATTATTTTATATTATTATGTAAGTTTTAACTTACAGTGAAACATTTGTATTGTATTTTGTAAATTGTTTTAATGTAGCAGTAGTAGTAGTATAGTAGTAATAATAATAATAATCATCATCATCATCATCATAATAAAACAATACTTATAAGTTATTATCATTATTTTACAGTCATATTGCTATAATCAAATTCAAATATAAGCCAAATTGGCTTATGCGTACTTATATAACTCCAGTAAAATGAAATTAAATTTATAGCAACAAACCCTTTGTTGGTTGTGTGCCATACACTTTTTATGTAATATGAGCCCCTAGTGTTTGTTTTCTTTTCTTTTCTGTACATAGTAAGTATTGTTACAGACACGGTATGTACATGTGTCAGTCTTGTGTTTCAAGAAAATGTAATAAAAATAATAATACAAAAAAAAAATATATATAAGCCAAATTGTGCAGCCCTACAAATAACCCCAGCAAACATGGAGCTCTTTAAAAAAGCTTATTAATCAAAACAAACAGTCCTTGAGACTAATTCATGTTGGCAACACTGCAAATCAACACCATTTTGCTCCTCTGTTTATAAATCTGTTAAGCTTCAAAGTCTCCCTGCATTTTTCAGCCAAAATAAAAGCTCTATGGTTTAATGTTTGAAAGTGAATAAATTAGGACAGCCTAAATATTACTTTATAATATTTATATTACTTTATTATTACTGTTGTTCTGTAAAATAACATTATTATTATTTCATATTATTATATTTAAATTTTTTCTTATACTTTTTTTTAACAATGGAATAGTATTATTACAATAGTAATATCTCATTTTGTATTATATATTGTAAATATTTTTTTCGCCTTTTTTTCTGCCAAAATAAAAGCTCTATGGTTTAACCCTCAAAGACCGAGACAGCCGTCCGTGGCTAAAAATAACTATTGTTCTTAAATGTTTCATAACTTTTGAACCGCTAATCCTATCTGAATGCTTTAAAAAGTGTTGTAAAGCGGAGATTCTCATTTGTCTTATTTGGATATTCAGTGGCTCCGTAGGCCACGTGATTATATCATTACATTTTGACAACATTGATTCGTCAGAAGAAATCAATGCATTTCGTTCCTCTGAGCCAAACAGGAATGATTGTTGACGCCTAGTCCCACCCCCGTGCCCAGATTGGTTCAAACTGTCCCATATTCAACCAATAAACATAGGTTTTGGTCTTTTGAAATTTGAACCACCATTTAGGATTTTTGATTGTAAATTTGAACAAACGCAAAGTGAAAGTAAAGTC
>NW_015645567.1:109284-145229 GCF_001515625.1 Sinocyclocheilus rhinocerous | reverse complement strand
TCATAACTTTTGAACCGCTAATCCTATCTGAATGCTTTAAAAAGTGTTGTAAAGCGGAGATTCTCATTTGTCTTATTTGGATATTCAGTGGCTCCGTAGGCCACGTGATTATATCATTAAGCCCAGAAAAACACACGACTGAGTACTTTGACATAAAACAAACCAAAAACAAGGATGAAACAGCGGTACATATCGGATAAAGCACTGGAATTTGTCTTCGCGTCACTAGGCGATGTCCCGGTAAAATCGATTCCGACGCGGAGTACAGCCAGCGGATCGATCATTTATATTATGTATATTATGTAAATTATTCTTTTATAGTTCATAAAGATCATTTTCACTATTTTTTCTGTTGCACTCTGTATATTTCTCACTCATTTTGTTTGTAGTTTGTGAATCGTTTGTATTGTTCAGGAGTTTCTGTTTGAGTACACAGTAAAAAACACCCAATTGTTGCTTGCCTTTTTCTTAAAATTCTGGAAATTCATTCATTCTTAGAGAACACAAAAGGAAAACTGGGACTTTAAATTAGCTAGACTGAAACTTCAAGTTCTCCTGTTTATAATGATATATGACGCTTGATGCTGACTGCTAGAATAGGTCTTTAAAAACAAAGAAAAGTGCAGGTGTGTCAGGTGCCCCAAAAATGTTCTAGGTCTTTAAGGGTTAATATTTAAAAATGAATAAATTTAGACAGCCTAAATATTAGTACTGTAAATGTATCGTTTTTTGGTAAAAAAAAAATGTTTTAGTAATATTTTATATTATATGTACATTATATATTTTTCTTAAATACTTTTTTTAACAGTGGAATAGTATTTTGGAATAGTAATATTATTTTGTAAATATTTTTTATGTGGTAATAGTAATAATCATTATGAAATTAATAACTATTATCATTATTTCACAGTCTTATTGATATAAAATCAAATTCAAAATAAGCCAATTTGTGCAGCCCCATAAACAAGCACAGCAAAATAACTTGGCAACACTGCAAATCTACACTATCAATAGTGTGAAATGTCTCTCTTCTATGAATATAAGTGTCACTCGCACACACCTGCTCCTCCACTATGCGGCGCTGCAGAGTCTCAATATAATGCTGCACAGCCATGTAGATGAAGCGATACTGGGCCTCTGTCTGTACCATTCCTGAACGCTGAGATCGCACCATCTGGATAGTCTTGGGCACGTCGATATCACAGTCCACTCCTGCACAACACAGACAGGGTCAGATCTTACTTCAGGCGAAGCTGCTACTGTGGCCTGATTTAGGCTGTAGGGCCTACTAATTAACAACAAGAGGATCAACACAAGATTACTCTAGATGTAGGAACTTTACCCTTTTCTCTGATGATGTCTATTAAAATATCAATCACGATAAACGTTCCTGTTCGTCCAATCCCAGCACTGCAGGAGAAACAGAAATGCAAGTTTACAACACACTCGCTTGATGATGAAAATATCTGCACTAATGTGTCACACTAAAACCTGAACTAAAAACCACAAATATTTTGATTTTAAGAGGTCATTAAAATCAGCTCATGAAAGTCTGTTTTCAGGGTTTCTGCAGGTTTTATGAAGGTAAATTTAAGACCTTAAGTCTTAAAGGAATAAAATGAAGGGATAAGTCAATACGTTCTCTAGTGATGTATTAGCAACTCTTCAAAGTTTAAAAATACAGCTTCCAAGTCTTGAGAAATGAGAAACTGATCAAAATGCATTAAGTTTGATTAAAACTAACTGCCAATGGGCTCAGAAAAATCAACTTGATTCAAAGGGAAAACAAGTTTTCGTTCCCCATTGACAGATATTTGTTCTTGTTTTAAGTATAAACTCACTTAATGTTGTTACATTTCTCAGAAAACGAGACTTCATAACTTCATTTTGCATTTGAAGTAAATGTATATTGATTTGAAGATGTTTAGATATTTGTATAGGAAAACAAGACAAAAATACTGTGGAAAGTATGAATTTTTTTTGCAGTGCATGCAACATGTAATGCCACAAATTTATGAATTTAAGACTTTCTGCATTTATTCAAGACATGGATTCGAAAACAGTAAAACTCAACTGTTTAACTCTAGGGGAGTTGGAAAATGAGCTTATTTTCAAAAATAGTGGAGTGTTCCTTTAAGGCCTTAATTTGTGCAAGGGTGAATTTTAAGACCCACAGAAACCTTGTTTTTTGATTGTGTTCTCATAACCTGCAGTGCACCACGATGGCTCCAGCCCCGGTTATGCTCTCCTGCTTCATTTTGACCTCTTCCAGGAAGTCCAGCACGCCGCCAGGGTCTCCGGGCACACCGTGGTCAGGCCAGGCGCGGAAATGGTACTGCCACACTGTACGCTCAGTATTACCCTACAACATCAGCCAGATCACCGGCCTTAGAGAAAGACTCTTGTGTTTTGTGGTGATGTAACCATTTCGGTTTTACCGTACCTGTCCAACTTTTGACAGCTTCAGCTCTCGCAGGATGTAATCATGTGCGCACGTTTCCTTCACGTTCCGCACACGCATGGCTCCGTATTCCTTCAGCGCGGACACGTCAGGCCAATACTTCACACACTTACTCTGTGAAGAAAAACACAATGCGTCTCAGAATATTTCATTACTGGATATGGATTTCATATTTCAATATTTCAGCTTGAGCTAAAAAATTCATCCAATACTGGATATGGCTTAGTGTGATTTTTAAATCACAAAGGCTGTGATTTATTTAAAAAAATATGTGCGCCGCATGTATCCGAGTGACGCAACATGCATCAACAATCTTTCTAATTCTCCAATGAGAATAAGAATATTTCCAGAAAACCTTCCAGAATGTTTTGAAACTTTCAGAAAGTTTTGGAAATTGACTGGAAATGTTCCGCCTCTTTGCAACCCTAGTTATCAGCAAAAGAGCTTTAAAGTCTCCCTACAGTTTTCCTCCAAAATAAAAGTTCTATGGTTTAACATTTGAAAATTATCATAACGTTTGAAAATTAAGATGGCTATAAATGTTAATATTGTAATTTTACTGTTGTTCAATAAAATGAGGTTATTATTATTTTATTAAATACTCGATTTTTATTTTACAGTGAAATACCATCACTTCAATACCACGACTGAGGTGCCCTTGAGCAAGGCACCGAACCCCCAACAGCTCCCCGGGCACCGCAGGAAAAATGACTGCCCACTGCTCCGGGTGTGTGTTCACGGTGTGTGTGTGTTCACTGCTGTGTGTGTGCACTTTGGATGGGATAAATGCAGAGCACTAATTCCGAGTATGGGTCACCATACTTGGCCACATGTCACATGTCACGTCACTTAAATAGTTTAATTACAATAGTATTATTTCTAATTTTGTATTACATTTTGTAAATATTCTTTATTTAGTAATTATTAATATTATTATTGTTATTCTTTTCTAGCCATACTGATATTTAATCAAATTCAAATATAAGCCAAATTTTGCATCCCTACAAACAAGAACAGCAAACTTGGAGCAATTTTAGTATCATTGAGATATTATAGTTTTCTCTATTATTTTGAATTCGTTTTTATTTTTATAATTCCCATTTTCATTTTATTTTTTAAGTTTTAGTAATTTGTTGTGCTTTGTCATATTTTTTAATGTCTATATAGTTTTATTTATTTTTATTATAGTTTTAGTTATGTTAATTCATCAAGTAACTGAATTAAAATAGAAATGTTGCCTTGGCAACTAGCTGAAATAAAATGATTTTTTATATTTAATTTTATTTCAGATGTCATATATTTTATTTAAAATCATGAGAACGTTTTTTAGTTTTTTTTGTTTATTTTAAAATCACAATTTGAATCATAAATAAATAACCAAATAAATTTGCAATGAGATTTTTATTGTCCAAATTATGCAGCTCTACTTTCCGCAACAAATTTCAAGCTTTGAAAATACATTATTTCACATCCTACAATAATAACTTTAGTACCATTCCAAATGTATTTAAATACGGTCAAAGTTAGCATATTTCTTTGCATATTTCTTTTAGCAATATAAAAACCAGTCCATGAATCAGAATGAAAATGTCTGTAACTGGTCCAACCATTGGGAAACCCCTCACCTTTCCCCGTTCCACTTCCTTCGTGGTCATGACGATGACTCTAGTGTTCTCCTGAAACACCATCCTCCAGAAGTCACTGATGGTGTTTTGCAGGCAGCCCTGCGTGGCGATGTAGCTCCTCTTCAACTTGGAGTTGTTGCTTTTAGTCTCGATATCAGGCTGGGAACCACAAAAACCATGTTACTACACTTATAAATACTGAATCATTTGACAGGACCTGAAGGCACCTTTATTACCATGATGGTGTTGGCGTTGATGTAGTCAGAGCCCGGTTCGTTCGCGTCACCATCGGTCAGCACGACTCGTGTGTGGTCGACTGAGGAGAAGACACAGAGATAACAATAGTAATGACACTGGTGGTTCATGTGGTTCATGTGATTTTGAGAATTCTGCATGATGATGATGTTTGCTCACAAGGAAGAATGTTCTTATATCTGTTCTTGTTTTTGTTTTCCGGCCGTTGGCCCTCCTTGCGACTGTACAGCAGTTTACACTCCTGCTGCTGAAGCGTCTGTGGACACAGAATTAAAAGTGATTGTCAGAACTCGACCCTTTATAATGAATACAGTGACTGATCAGCTGAACAGACCATTGGTCAATCTGGCACTAAACTGTGTGCTGAGTGGCTCTCACCTCAAACTCCTCCCAGAATCCCTGCTTGACCTTATCTGTGGTCTCTGCCAGCTTGCTGAGCTCTCGTACCCGACTTTCAATCTCTGCTGCATTGATGCGGGTAGTGTTCAGAGGCTGCAAGAAACATAACACTGCATTGGAAAACTCTTATGCCAGGAATAATCTCTTTCAGTTCATCTCAAATAAGTGTTTAGGGATGTCAAACGTACCAAGTACATATACACTAGCGTTCAAAAGTTTGGGGTCTCTTCTGCTCACCAAGACTGCATTTATTTGATCAAAAATACAATAAAAATACATACATATTAACATGTATTTTATTTATTCCTGTGATCAAAGCTGAATTTTCAGCATCATTACTCCAGTCTTCAGTGTCACATGATCCTTCAGAAATCATTCTAATGTGATGACTTGCTGCTCAGGAAACATTTCTGATTTTAGGATGTTTTGATGAATAGAAACTTCAAAAGAACAGCATTTATTTGAAATCAAAATGTGTAACATTATAAATGCCTTTACTGTCACTTTTGATCCATTTAATGCATCCTTTCTGAATAAAAGCATTAATTTATTTAAAAAAATTCTTACTGACCCCAATCTTTTGAACAGACGTGTATTCATTTAGCATACGATTTTGTGATTTAAAAGTGCGCTTCTCAATGCATGATTACTCTCATGTCAATGTGTGTCAATCACACACCTGTTTGAGCTGCAGGACTGTCCCCAGTGTTTCCACCATAGGGTTTTTCTTGTAATGCTCCACCAGGTCTGTGAGCGAGTCAAATTTCTCCCCACCGCCAACATCATACTTCAGATCATGCTGATAAAAGAATAATAGAAATTACAGCCCATTTATAAAACATAACACAGGTAAACAGCCTTTTTATTACTGTGATTTGGAAATAAATAAACCTACTAACTATTTAAACAGGATTCCAATCTAGACCAAGACCAACAATTAAGTAACACAAACACAAGAATGCATTTTAGCCTAAATATCTAAAGCACTGCTGACATATAAATTAATAAATAAATATGTGTATATATATTTTTTTATTATTATTATTATTTATTATAAATATAAATATTTATGTAAGAAACAACTACTTGAAGAGTATTTAAATCGCAAAGTTGCATCTTTTCATTTAATAAACAAGTAAAATATATTTTTTTAATCTACTGTACATTATTTGAGCTCACTAAATGACTAGCTGGTTGTTTAACACTTAGTTAACCATCCTAACCCCTTTGTAATTTAAAAGAAAACAAATGTGACGTGCAAGTCAAAATTGTAAGTGACCTTTACCTGGCAGCGTATCATGACGTGTGTGACTTTGGGTTTGCCGTCGCTGGTGTCCGTCTTGTCATCTCCAGTCCGTACGGAGAGCACAAAATCTCCCGGGTGACTCTGACTTTCTCTCACCAGGAAACTTCCATTCTTGCCCTTCTCTGTCAACAGCTTCTCGGCCTCACGACCAGATAGGTGACCATGAAACCACCTTGCAAAAAATAAAGGACAACATCAGAGGAGGGTTTTCAGGTTCAGACGCCAATAAAAAGGCCTATAAAACACAACTATCATGGAAGGACAGACGGATAATCACCTCTCAGAAGTGGGATCGGCACAGTTGAGTGGGTATTTCAGCTCAATGACGTCTCCGTTTTTCTCTTTCAGCTGTCCGTGATGTTCCATGTAATACTGCACCAGCTCAGCCAGAGTGGCAAACTTCTCTCCACCGTACAAGTCATAATAGTCTCCCGTGTTTTGGATCTTAATGTGGGTGACGGCGCCATTTCGCCTAGTGATGAGAAGAGCTTCAATTCAGCGCATATAAAACTTCAGTTTATAATAGCAGACAGTAAAAAATGTTACAGTAAATATCTGTACATAACTGTAAGCTATCTTGCCATATAATGTGAAAAATTACAAATGGTTTAACATCATATTACATGTAATTTTACTTTAAAGCACTGTCAAATTTATGGTTTTGCAAGTAAAAATTATGAATTACTATATAATTTATTGAAGTGCTGCACAATAAATTTATATTTGCCCACTGGTTATTAATCCTGAAAACATTTCATTTTCAATTTTACATTTTCATTATCTTGCATTTATAACAAGCCTCCACAAGCTTTCATGCTTGCGGTTGCCAGATGTCAGATGTTCTGCCGGTGTGTGCCCTCCTTCCATGACTTTAATACTGAGTAATCTATGTTAAAATGTTTTAAGGGGTTTTAATTTAAGGGTTTCAAATGCTTGATGAATTCATCATTATACAAAAGTTATCCGTGTGTCATGAAGAGAAACACACAGACTGCGAATACTTTAAGCTACCAAGTGTCGCTGGACAGCTGACAGACTCATAAACACTGATATTCACACACAGTACTGTATTATTATGATGGATATCAGAACTTTTTATGGTAAATAGCTTTTAAATAGAGTTTAGTTTGTAGTTCAAGTAGAGAGGTATGTTAACATTATATCACTTAATGAAATACAGTTGTAAATATAATGCCATCCTGTAAACCCTGTCAGTATTTTATGATGAATTTCTGACTTTTTTTAAACTTCAAATGTAAGCTTTTGTTACCTTTTAAATTTAGCAGGATATTTCTACACTGTAGTCAAGTGCATAATATGTGACCTGTTCTGGCAAAATGAGTCACAATGAGCACATTTTTATTTTAAGACCTTCAGAATGACGTATGATTTGTTGGAATCGGACGAAAAATGACTGAGCTACACCTGTTTGAAGTCGATAAGAGTCAGCTTTTGTCAATTTTGAGAAAACTCGAGATAAAGTTTTCTGAAGGTTCCAAAGCGAAATCACAGAGCAATGTTTGCATCTTTTCCTCCAGTTCTTTTCTTAATAATAATTATTACTATATTAATAAGCACAATATAGCTATTTTTTTTATTTTATCTTTGTTATTATAAATAAGAACAGATGCAAAAAAACAGTAGAACAAATATAAGAAACAAATAATGCATTACATTTTTCATTTTACATCTAAACAAAAGCATTCAAGTAATAAAACCAAATAATCAAATGTAAAAATCCCTTTAGTCTGTTAATTACAAATTGATTATTAAACCTACAAATGTAGTTCAATCAAGAGCAGCGAGTGATTCTTTTATTGTTAGATTAACATTGTCATAATATTAATGTTACACATCAGATGTTTTCTCCAACAGTTCCCCAAACGTTCCCTTAAGACATAACAGATTATGTTTGCGTGAATACTTAAATACTGTAATTCTGTGTATATGTGTAGCCTATATTTATCGGGATCGCGTGCTGTCAAAAGCGCCTTTATGTGTGCGCTTCGGATGACAGTCAGCGTGAGAAACGAGCGGAGAAAAGGTACTCCTCTCAGAAAACGTACAAATAAAGGTAATTAAACATCTAAAATTATTATTTGGAGCACTGGGATCGCTAGACGAGGGCTTAATGAACTCATTTTTGTGAAACCCTCAAAATCATTCACTTTTTTTTTTTGCCTGTAGCTCAAAATTAGCCCGTGCGCATTCCGACTCATTTTGCCAGCACGGGTCACATATATGATTTTTCCAATTAACACTTTTTATTCCCAGCCTGAATCCTGATTTTTCCGTCACCTCTCACCTGACAGAGAGCGTAAAGTCTCCAGGATTGCTTTTGCTGGGACGGGCTAAGAAACTGCCGTCCACACCACGAGTGAGGAGAAGGTTCTCCGCCTCCACTCCAGTGATGTTGGGGTGGAACCACCTACAGACACAAACACAACACCATCAACACGTCCTCACATGAAATACTGATGCATTTTGCATTAAAGGGGTCATATGATGCTTTTTTAAAGATCATTATTTTGTGTATTTGGTGTAACAGAATATGTTGACATGCTTTAATGTTCAAAAAACACATTATTTTTCAAATACTGTACATTATTGTAGGTCCTCTATGCACCGCCTCTCTCAAACGCTTAGTTTTCTACAAAGTCCCTCCTTCCGACAAGCACAGTCTGCTCTGATTGGCCAGCTGAACCAGTGCATTGTGATTGGCCGAACACCACAAGCACCTGTCGGAAATGTAACGCCCCTTACCATAATCGCGAGCTTCATCTTTCAAAATAAATGTAAAGACAGAGCCCGAAAGGAGAACAGAGTCTCGTGACAGACACAGTGATGAATATGTGTTTGCAGTACACAAGAGCCGTTTTAGGGGGGCGTGGCAGAGTCTTAACTTTGATAAAGAATATCTCTTTGGTTTTGAGACTTTAGTCTTTGCAACTTCAGGGATCTTATCTATGCACAATCAGCTTATAACACTCCAAAGAGAAAGGAAAACTTGAAATCGCATCATATGACCCTTTTAACCCTTTTTATTCAGCAAACAAAACAGCTACTGACCAGTAAATAAACAGTAAACATAAAAGTAACTGCAGAAATGTCAGTAAATATTAAACACTATCAGTGTTTCCCCTAGGTTTATGGCCTAGGTTTATAAACACAAGGTATATACCTGTTCTATAGGAAAGGTCACTTTAAATGACTTCTGTTGTGATCTGGCGCTATAGAGAAAATATAATTAAATATTAACTTGACCTTCAAGGGGGGCGGGGGGTGCCGTTGGGGGGGCGGGCCGCCCCCCTAATATAATGGCAGGGGAAACACTGACTATCATATGAAAATAGATCATTCAGAATCAGAAGCTAGAGATGCAGCTCAACAATAAACCCATTTTAGCACATTAAATATAGAGAATATCAGTGTTATTTTAGTATCACTGATATACTATTATAGTTTTTATTATTTATTTTAATATTTTTTTATTTAAAATTTAATTTTTAATGTTTTTGTTGTGCATTTTTGTCATTTTTAGTAGTTTTTTTTTTAAATAATATTTTGTATTAGTTTCATTTTTATTTTCTCTCTTTATTTTAATTTTAGTTACAGTTTTAGTCATTTTGTTGTGTTTTTATTGGTTTTGTTTTTATTATTTTTTTAAATATTTTTTGATAGTTTTTATTCATTCTTATTTCAGTTTCAGTTTTATTTTTGTACATCAGGGTAAACTAAATTAAAATGAGAAATGATGCCTTGTCAACTAGCTGAAATAAAGTATTTTGTGTTTTATTTTATTTCAGTTAACGTTTACTTTATTTCAAATAACAAAGTTTAGTTATAGTCATCTATGATAACCCTAGACATTACTGGAACAAAATAGTGCAATATATGCCTTTGTGTTTGTGTACACTGCTGTTCAATAATTTTTTAATGTTTTTGAAAGAAGTCTCTTCTGCTCATCAAGGCTGCATTTATTTGACCAAAAATACAGAAAAACCAGTAATATTGTGAAATATTATTGCAATTTAAAATAATGGTTTTCCATTTTAATATACTTTAAAATGTAATTTATTCCTGTGATCCTGTCAGCATCATTACTCCAGTCTTCAGTGTCACATGATCCTTCAGAAATCATTCTAATTTTATGCTGAATTAATATCAATATTGGAAACAGTTTTGCTGCTTAATATTTTTTTGGAAACTGTGATACTTTTTCAGCATTCTTTGATGAATAAAAAGTTAAAAAGAACAGCATTTATTCAAAATAGAAATCTTTCACAACAATATACACTATCGTTCAAATGTTTGGGGTCAGTCTTTTTTTTTTAAAGAAATGCTTTTATTCAGCAAGGATGTGTTAAATTGATAAAAAGTGATAATAAAGTCTTATATTGTTAGAAAAGATTTCTATTTTAAGTAAACACTGTTCTTTTTAACTTTGTTCATCAAATAATCCTGAAAAAAGTATCACAGGTTCCAAAAAAAATTCTAAGCAGCAAAAATGTTTCCAATATTGATATTAAATCAGCATATTAGAATGATTTCTGAAGGATCACGTGACACTAAAGACTGGAGTAATGATGCTGAAAATTCAGCTTTGATCACAGGAATAAATTACAGTTTAAAGTATATTAAAATATAATACGATTATTTTAAATTGCAATATTTTTGGTCAAATAAATGCACCCTTGATGAACAGAAGAGACTTCTTTAAAAAAACATTAAAAATCTTACTGATCCCAAACTTTTGAACAGCAGTGTATATACAGTGACACCAAAACAATTGCATTATGCACAAATCATAACTTTTTGTCAATTGTTTTGTCAAGTGATGCTTGCTTTGACAGTTTGTTTCTAATGCAATTTGACTTTCGTTTTCCTATATAATGAATTATGCAGCCATCTATTAATCTTATCTCTGTCTATCTATAATGCAGATGACACGAAAACAATATAAACACAAGCTGGCCAGATACAATAACTACAATAATCAAAATAACTCAAATTCACACCACACTGCTGTCATGTCATACTTCAAAACAGTGTCATGTTCCTGTTGATCATCCCCATCTGTCGTCAAATTAACAGCAGATATGAAACATGATCATTAATCAGACTTTCAATGTCCTAACATCAGTTAATTGCTCATCAGACCGACTCTTTCAGACTCAAACATGTCCAGTCTCGCCCTGTTGGGTTTAAATCATTAAACTGCCTGACATTTCAATTAAACACGCTCAGTTCGCATTTTACACTCTTAAAACACTTGAAACAAACATTTGTTTAATTTATCATGAAAACAGGATGCCCGACAGCGATAAGATATGTAAAATAAATGAGAAATGGAGAGAATATTGGGTTTGTTTTTGCTAGTTTCTCACCTTCGGGATGTCATCGCTCCCTCCCTCTGTTTACTGTAATTTCACGAGCTTTTCGGGTAAATCGACCGTCCCGTGTTCAGCGCCTCATACGGCAGCGGTTCCCGCTCGGTTTGGGTTTGGACAGACGGACATGAGTGGATAAAATGACGGGAAAGAGGGACCGGGAGCGCTAGGCCGCGGCGGCGGAGAGTTTTCTGGAGTCGATTGGAGAAACGTCACCAAAGCTGCGACACACAGCGCGCGACGCGCCGCACTGACGCGCCCTCTAGAGGCGGAACACAAGAACAACAGAACAAAAAAATATTTAGATTTTAATTTAATATACTGTACATACTGTATATATATATTTTTCATTATCATGATTTTATACTATACTATATTATATATATATATATATATATATATATAATACAATTTTACAGAAATTAAGTAAATTATAAAATAAAGTTAAATTATCTAAAAAAAACAAAAACATGAATTTATAGGATGTGTATTTTATGCAAATATAAATATTTTAATCATCGTTATCAAAGAAAAACAAATTTTTTCCCTCAGAGTTGCATTTTAATGTTTGTGTTCTTTTTAATAAAAAAGCCAAATTGCACCAAAATAATTCCATATAAATGTAGTAATAAAATAAATCGGTTCTGTACTTGTGTAAAACACAATTCAGGTCAATGTCTTGCAGTCACCTGTTTTACAGGATAAATCCAGCGCTCTGACAAGTCAACTGTTCCACTCCGTTTTTATTTTCTCCCGCTCGGTTTGGGTTTGGACAGACGGACATGAGTGGATAAAATGACGGGAAAGAGGGACCGGGAGCGCTAGGCCGCGGCGGCGGAGAGTTTTCTGGAGTCGATTGGAGAAACGTCACCAAAGCTGCGACACACAGCGCGCGACGCGCCGCACTGACGCGCCCTCTAGACCTCCGCCTTTATCGGTCCAGCGCGGCGTAAAGTCTCTTTTATGGGTTTCGTCCCTCATTAATACAGCGCACCAAACATGTTTACGCTCTCGGAACTCGTCGTGCTCCTCGGCGCGCTGTCTTACACGGCGAGCGGCTATTTTGTGAGCATCGATGCTCACGCGGAGGAGTGTTTCTATGAGAACGTCAACTCGGGCACGAAAATGGGCCTGATGTTTGAGGTCGCCGAGGGAGGATTTCTGGACATCGACGTGGAGGTGGGCATCAAAAAACACCTCTTATGTTCATAAATGTCATTAACAATGAATACTAGCCCATAAACAGGCGCTGTAGGATGTTTGCGGGTTTCGCGGTCTGCTCACACCAGATGGTGCATGAAGCCGGAAGTGAATTGCTGGCTGTTAGTGATTATTAATGCTTACATACTAGATTATGTATAGGCTTAATGTAAGGCATTGTGTGTACTGATAGCATTTAGAAGGGTCGAGGTGAAAGTAAGAGTAATCTAGTTTTGTTTGGTCTTACGTTGCTTCCACCAGATGGTTGTTAAACACAAATACTGTGGTATTACTATGGTATTTTGGTCCTGGTACCATTTGTAATCCAATAGTTTGCTTGTTACTATATACTATGTATGTGTGTGTGTGTGTGTGTGTGTGTGTATATGTGACCCTGGACAACAAAACCAGTCATAGTTGACCCATACAATGTTTTTTTGGCTATTGCTACAAATATACCCCAGCGACTTAAGACTGCTTTTGTGCTCCAGGGTCACATATGTGCATATATATAATGTGTGTGTTTAAATGCATGTGTATGTTTACATTTATCTCACACACACACACACACATAGATATTAACTATCAACACATCTGTACAAGTTTTGACACCCGCAGATGTTTTTGATGAGGTTTACCTAATGTATTGTTTGTCCTGAACAGATTACAGGTCCGGATGGGAAGCAGATCTATAAAGGAGACCGCGAGTCCAGCGGCAAGTATTCTGTAGCCGCCCATATGGACGGGATCTACAAGTTCTGCTTCAGCAACAAGATGTCCACCATGACCCCTAAGATTGTGATGTTCACCATCGACATCGGCGAGGCACCCAAAGGACAGGACATGGAGACAGAGGGTGAGCGTGTAAACTGACGCAGGGGTTTCTGGGAACTTTGTTTTTCATAGTGTGCTCTCTTTTGCTCCATATGGTAGGGTTCCCACAGTCTCGGAAAACCAGGAATCTTTCAGGCAACTGGAAAAGTCATGGAAAATAAAATATTTGTTGACATTTCTATAATGAATGTCAGGTTTTCTGCCTAGTTCTAAAATATTTCAGTTGCCTTGAAATTTCTTTATTTCTATATATCAGGGTTATTACAGTAAAAATTAATTGATTGAAATGAATAACTTGAACTCAAATATCAAAAAATGCTAATCATTTTAGCTAGTTAAAAAACTATATAGGCGTATTTAAAAGAAAAAAAAAACTAATTAAGCTAACAAAATTACTAAAACTTTAACTGAAATGAAAATGGAAAATATAAAAATAAAAACGAATTAAAAATAAGTGAAAATTATAATGTTGTTGAATTTACATGCTGCATATGCAGAAATGTTTGCATTGATATAATCATTGAGTAAATTGCTATTAATTTATTTCCAGCTAATCAATAATTAAAACTGACATGAAAATTCAAACTGTAGACATATAAAAAATAAAAAAAACGAATAAAATTATTTTAACTAAAGTTAAAATGAAAATAATCAATCAAATAAATAAATCAAAATAAGTGGAACCTATAATTGTATCTCAATTCTAAAATGCCTCTATATTGTTAATATTTAATTTATTAATAATAATAAAAAAAAAATTAGTACTTATACAGTGCTGAAATTATGATTTAACATGTTTTTTTTTTCCTCTAACGTGCTTTCTTCCCTGTTCAGGAGGCGGTGACAGCTGGGATGGTAGGAATAGACTGTACAGTAGATCATTTTAACATCTGTTGAGCTTTAAACATCAGTCTAACTGCATCTGCACTTAAATTTGCACCTGTGTGTATAAAGACAGTGTGGCCAATGAGCTGAACATTTCACTGACTGATGTGCTCATAAAAATATTGTTGAACCCTAAAGAGAGTATGGTGTGGATTTTGTTTACAGATATAACATGAATGTTGTTTGATCATAGAAGAGTGTTTTATCATTTGAAGTTATCATTGCCTGTTTTGCATTTTTTAAAGGGGTCCTATTATGCTCTTTTACAAAGTCTTGATTTTGTTTTGGCGGTGTACTAGAACATGCTCTCATGCTTGGTGGTTCGAAAACATCGTCTCGTCTGATGCACTCACTCAACCAAGCGTTCTAACCACAACCTCGCCCCTCCCCACCCCCCAACCATTCAAATTTATGTAGGTGGGAATTATTTTTAATGATATTCTAATGGGCCGCTTTGTGATATCACAAAGCCCGGAAAACAAACGCTGTAGTCCAAACGAGCCGTTCGCTGTAGTTCTTGAAAAGGGATTTTTTAAAAACGAAATATCTCCCTTTGGAGTGGACTTTGAGATTTGTAACTTTCTAGATCTTTTTTATGCCCAAACATACACACTGACTAAAATTAAAAAAGTGAAAAAGCATAATAGGACCCCTTTAACTGAAGTCTATTCTGGTATTTATCATTTATGCTCTATACAGAAGTGTTTTTATTAATGAAAACAAAAAACTAAAGCCGTTTATGACTCTCGCATGTGTATCGGAGACGTTCACAGTTGGTTCCAAACTTTTATATTGCTGTTTGTAAAAATTGGTTTTGTATTTGCATGCTGCATAAGCAGAAATGTTTGCGTAGATATGATCATTATGAGTAAATCGCGATACATTTAATTCCAGCTCATCAGAATAAGCTGGAGGAGATGATCAACGAGCTGGCGGTTGCCATGACGGCGGTCAAACATGAGCAGGAATACATGGAGGTCCGAGAGAGAATACACCGCGCAAGTAAGACATCCGCACTGATCACATCACCACCGCTGTCGTCGTTGATTTTTACGCAATTATTATTTTGCAGGGTTTTTAAAAACAGTGAACCCATGTGCATGTTTAAATGCCCTTTGAATTATTATTAATATTATTTTAATTTTGACATTGCATGAAACCAGCTGTAATGTGCATATATATATGACCTGTAGAATTTTTTTTTATTTTTTTTTTACATTGTTTAAATGGTCTTTGAATTATTATTTTAGCTTTGGCATTACATTAATCCAGCTCTAATATGCATGTTTAAATGGCCTGAAAATGTTGTTTTTTTATTTTGACATAAACACGTCACATGACATGAACCCAGCAAAAATATTTAAAATGGCTTTTGAATTATTATTAATATTATTTCAATTTTGACATTGCATGAATCCAGCTGTAATGTGCATATTTATATGGCCTGTAGAATTATTATTATTTTTTTTTTACATTATGACATGAACCCAGCTCTAATATGCATGTTTAAATGGTCTTTGAATTATTATTTTAGCTTTGGCATTACATTAATCCAGCTCTAATATGCATGTTTAAATGGCCTGAAAATGTTGTTTTTTTATTTTGACATAAACACGTCACATGACATGAACCCAGCAAAAATATTTAAAATGGCTTTTGAATTATTAATATTATTTCAATTTTGACATTGCATGAATCCAGCTGTAATGTGCATATTTATATGGCCTGTAGAATTATTATTATTTTTTTTTTACATTATGACATGAACCCAGCTCTAATATGCATGTTTAAATGGTCTTTGAATTATTATTTTAGTTTTGGCATTACATTAATCCAGCTCTAATATGCATGTTTAAATGGCCTGAAAATTTAGTTTTTTTATTTTGACATAAACACGTCACATGACATGAACCCAGCAAAAATATTTTAAACGGCATTTGAATTATTATTATTATTATTATTATTATTATTGTAAATATATATATATTTTTAATTTTGACGTGAACCCAGCAAAAATATACTTGTTAAAAAAAAATTCAATTAATTTTGGCATGACATGAACAAATATTTGTATGTTTAAATGGACTTTGGAATATTTATGGAATTATTTATTTTTATTTTAGCATGACATGAGTCCAGCTAAAATGCATATTTAAATTGACTTAGAATTATTACTATTTGAATTATTTATTTATCTGTTTTTAGCCTGTGTGTATTAAACTTGCTGTCTAATTTTGTCTGTGTCCTCTAGTCAATGACAACACGAACAGCAGGGTGGTGCTGTGGTCTTTCTTTGAGGCTCTGGTGCTGGTGGCCATGACCCTCGGACAGATTTACTACCTGAAGAGATTCTTTGAAGTGCGGAGAGTCGTATAAAATCCTGTCTGTGTTCCACAACATAAACGCATCGAGTCTGTGATTTACCAGTTATACGAATTGGATGTCCAATTCAACAGAGATGGGAAGAACTTGGTTGTCCGCTAGTCCACCAGTCTTTGTTTTGGTTTTTATTTGCCCCAGTTGTAGATCTCTTCATTGTTTGTTTGGTAAGGGGTGCGATTTTGAATTGTTAATTCATTGAGTTTGTTTTAGCCCGACTTTATTTTGAACAGTCATCTTTGTATTTTTTTGCTTGGTGTTTCTTCTTCAGTACTGTTACGATTGCACATTACTATGAGAATGAAGTAAAGGTGATGATGTGGCGTTGCCCCAATACTTGGTTTAGGATTGTATGGAATTAGCATGATGTAATAAAACCATAACATGAACAGTGTTGTGAGTGAATGGGAAGTCAGCGGTCGTCAGGAGCACATTTCATGTCATTTTCACTGCTCATTATCATCACATTCAGTTATGCCAACGACCTCCATGGCACGTATTTAAACCTGAAGCTGGTAAAGTGGTAAAATGACTGCTTAGTTACTTTCGCAGATTTTCTGGTGTGTTTTTTTTAAATGTTTAATTCAGTTTCTTTTCTTTATCTCCAGTCTCTTCACACGGGAAGCACTCTGTGTAGTTTTGTACTATTTTTGTTGTCTAATCCAACTCTTACATTAAAGAAAATGCAAAAGAATTTGGCTAAGACTACTGGTGAACTGATAATAAAACTGTAAACCTCTGAAGTTCAATGAATATGTATGTCAAATATGGATTTGATTTAATAAACATGAAACGTTCTTAAAATATCTCCTTTTGTTATCGTCTTTGTAGATTTGGATGCACAACATGGAAACTCGCAGCAACATTTAAGTCTTACTGCCATGTATTTGATGTGTGTGGTTTTTTTATTTATTTAATTTATTCATGTATAAATTATTGTCCAGACCGCTGCTGCAGTATTATATATATATATATCCTCCTGGGACCCATGCATAGACGTTTGTCCTCAGTAGAGGACATCATATTTTAGTGAATTTCTCTGAGACCGTACATGCCACAGTTTGTCCTGTACAGAGCACATTCAGGGCTTTTCAGAGATCTCAAATGTTTGGAGGTTTGATCATAAACACTCCCTCTCCTTGATCTTTAAATATGACCGATATTGACAGAATGATCAAATTTAGCACTCTTAGGGAAATATGGTAATGTTATGTAATTATTTAAATCTGACTAATTTTCAAATTGTTTGTCGTAAATAAACACCTCAGAAAAATGTGATGGGGTTTCAAATCGGAATATGACTTTTTGTTATGAAACAGGGCGTGATTTTCATGCATGTTTTCTGAAGAGGACACCAGGACAAACATGTTAATCAGGCATTTTTGGGAAACACAAGTCAATAGGGAAAGAAATTATAGATCAATATTCCTATGAAATATGAGATATTCTTATGAAAACGTTGCCAGGTTATTACTCCCATTATTACACTTATGGTTTGCCCCAAGAACACATTAATATGCAAATTAGATGCAATGTATGGATACATTGTATAGAATGGGAATACCAATTTATGGATATTTTACGCACATATTCCATAAAGTACAAAAGTATATCAAATCATTCTGTTATATCTTTCATAACATAGTTGAGAAACATCTTTGTACAAAGTTTGACTAAGAATAGCCTGAAACCTAAAAACTGACTGGTGGATGAAAAAAATCATTGTTTTTGCCTATACATTATTATTTTTTTAATAACTTAGTCCTGGCGTCCTCTACAAAGGACATAGAATAAAATATGAATAAAATATATTTTTTCAAAAATGTTTTTTTCTCCATTTGTTTCTTATGCTCTTACGCGCTGACAATCGTAGTCTGCACTCTGCAGCGGTTTTCCGTTTGTAGGTCAGATACAATTAGATAATTTATTTAAACGACTAAGCTTCTTATTACATAAAGGTACCAGATAAGACAAATATTCTGATCCATGTATGATTAGAAACAGTTGGTGGCGGTATGTGCCTATGGTGCGGAATACGCCAAAAACATTCCAAAGAAGAAGAAGAAGAAGACAAATATTCTGAATTTTGAATGCGATGCCCCCCGGAGGATGACCGGTGTCCTAAAGAAGGCGATGCGGAACGTTTGTTGCTGCCGCATGTTTCCCGTTCGGAGCGTGTTGCGTGTAGCGCACTTCTTCTCCTCATGTGTTTACTTCTACGGACCAGACTCTTCTAAACTCATAAACGATGGAAAACTTTAGCGATGGAAAATGGGAGAGTTTGCCCCTGAAATTACATGACAGCATATTACAGACTCTTAAAGAGCTGAAATTTACATATATGACTCCTGTTCAGGTATTAGTATTCAGACTGGCTGTACTCGCATGTTTCTAATAATATTATTTGCATTGTATTAACTATTTTTTTCTCGATTTCAGTCTGCCTGCATCCCTCTTTTTATGAGTAATAAAGATGTGGCTGCTGAAGCCGTGAGTATTTGACTATATGTTTATTTTTATCAACGCGACAGCCGTCTGAGAATATTTCATATGTGCATTTTGCAAATGCTAATTGTTTTGATGTTTTTGAAAGAAGTCTCTTGTGCTCATCAGAGCTGCATACGTTTGATCAAAAATACAGTAAAAACAGTGAAATGTGGTTACAATTTAAAATAACTGTTTTCAATTTGAGTACGTTAAATTATAATTTATTTCTGTGATCAAAGCTGTATTTTCAGCATCATTACTCCAGTCTTCAGTGTCACGTGATCTTCAGAAATCATTCTAATATGCTGATTTGCTGCTCAAGAAACATTTCTAATTATTATCCATATTGCAAAAAGTTTTTGCTGCCTCATATTTGTCAAAACCGTGATACACTACCGTTCAAAAATTTGACTTCTTTCAAAAACATAAAAAAATCTGAATTATTCCAAAGTTCGTGTATCATAATATTTAATGTCATTTCAGGTGACCGGCAGTGGGAAAACCCTGGCATTTGTGATTCCTGCATTAGAAATTCTCTTAAAGCGAGAAGAGAAGTTAAAAAAGATGCAGGTTTGTATTGGGTCTTCTTTTTCATCAGATGCTTGCATTCCATCAGTGTAATTCATTTCTATTGTAATGTGTTGTCAGGTCGGTGCATTGATCATAACACCCACCCGTGAACTGGCACTGCAGATCAGCGAGGTGATGGGACGATTTCTGCAAGGATTTCCTCAGTTTAGGTGAGATTAAAACATTTTCTGTACCGTCTGATGGTCTTAGCCTGTACATTTGACAAATTATGTGTCTGAATTTAGGCAGATTCTTTTAATTGGTGGAAGCAACCCTATTGAGGACGTAGAGAAGTTTAAGACTCAGGGGTGAGTATATGGACTGCTCTTTTCTTAAACTAACTCTGGAATAATATAAGCATATACAATGTTATGTGCACTTCGTAGAGCTAATATCATAATTGCGACCCCTGGGCGATTGGAGGACATGTTCAGGAGGAAGGCCGATGGGCTTGATTTGGCCACTGCTGTGAAGTCTCTGGACGTTCTTGTCCTGGATGAGGCAGACAGATTGCTGGACATGGGCTTTGAAGCCAGGTAATGATCTCAAATCATCAGCCTGTCAAATAACTGTCAGAAAACATCCAAAATAGTAGGCAATAAAACACTTAATTTTACATTGCTTAGCAGCTTAACCACACTTTCTGTTGAGTCTGCATCACTTTTGTTATAATATGCATTGGGTGTTTTAACATGCATAATTAGCATATTCACACATGAAATAACTCTCTCTGTAGCCTATATAGGCATCTAGTGGTTATACCATGGTTTTAGATAGCAATAATCTGCCTCCATTCATTTTAAATATATTTGCTCTGTTTTTAATTTAAATACTGCATTGTATTTTTAATATTTGTTTAATTTAATAAAGAAATAAATATAGAGGTGCAAATTGTTTACTATGTTGAAATCCCCTCAAAATGTAAAATATTACAGAAAAATTATTATTGACCTAAAATATAGTACATTAAAGGAATAGTTCACCCAAATATGAAAACTTGCTGAAAATGTCCTCACCCTCAGGCCATCCAAGATGTAGATGAGTTTGTTTCTTCATCAGATTTGGAGAAATGTAGCATTGCATCACTTGCTCAGCAATGGATGCTCTGCAGTGAATGGGTGCCGTCAGAATGAGAGTCCAAACAGCTGATAAAAACATCACAATAATCCACAAGTAATCCACACCACTCCAGTCCATCAGTTAATGTTTTGTGAAGCCAAAAGCTGCGTGTTTGTAAGAAACAAATCCATTGTTAAAGCGTTTTAACTTCATACTGTTAATTTGAGCTAAAATCCATAATCCATAATAATGCTTCCTCCAGTGAAAAAGTCCAACTCTCACATCAAAATCCACCCACATATTTGTTTTGACTTTTATATGGTGCTTGATCTTTGCAGATTTCTCGCCTGATTCACAACTTTTTCACTGGAGAAAGAAGTATTATGGTTTATGGACTCGTATTTTAGTCTGAAGCAATGGCTTGAAGTTAAAAAGCCTTAATGATGGATTTGTTTCTTACAAACATGCAGCTTTTGACTTCAGAAAACATTAACTGATGGACTGGAGTGGTGTGGATTATTGTGATGTTTTTATCAGCTGTTTGGACTCTCATTCTGACGGCACCCATTCACTGCAGAGGACCGCCAGGATCACAAGGGTGACCCCAAAGTTAAGAATAACAGCGGGTTAAGGAGCTAATGAAGCTTTTTTTCTTCGCCTCCACAGTTTAAACACTATTCTGGGGTATTTACCCAAGCAGCGGCGTACAGGGCTTTTCTCCGCCACACAGACGCAAGAGCTGGAGAAGCTGGTGAGGGCTGGTCTGCGCAACCCTGTGCGAATCACAGTGAAGGAGAAAGGTGTGGCGGCCTCGAGCGTGCAGAAAACACCAGCCAGACTCAGCAATTATTACGCAGTGAGTCATCTAGAGCCGCCTGAAACCAGCAGGGACTCATTCACTGATGCACATGCATGCATTTTCATGAAGCGTTTCAGAAATTATAGCTGCTCTGTTAATTATGACATGAAATCAGTACTGACTGCGTTTACACCTTTAATTCACATTCCACCTCTCATTATGAACAAGTTGGGTTGGCAGTATTAGCTTGTCTGAACTAATTCCCAATATTTGGGGGGAGTTATTTATGTGAACATTTTATTTATGATGTGCAGATATGTCGGGCAGAGGAGAAGTTCAACGCTTTGGTGGCGTTTCTCAGACAGCACAAACATGAGAAGCAGCTTGTGTTCTTCAGGTTTGTTAGACTGATTTTGCCACAATAAGTTTGGAATCATTAGGATTCTTTTGAAATAAGTCTCACTAAGGCTGCATTTATTTGATCAAAATACAGTATAAATAGTTATATTGTGAAATATTATTACAATTTTAAAATAAGTGTTTTCTATTCGACTATATTGTAAAATGTAATTTATTCCTGTGATGTAAAGCTGAATTTTCAGCATCATTACTCCAGTCTTCAGTGTCACATGATCCATCAGAAATCATTTTTTATTATTATTAGTGTTGAAAACAGTTTTTACTACTTAATATTTGTGTGGAAACAGTGATGAATTTTTTTCAGAATTTTTTGATGATTAGAAAATTCAAAAGAACAGCTTTTTCTTTTTTTCTTTTGTAACATTATAAATATTCTTTTTTTGGTTGTCTTTCACTTTTGACCAATTTAATGCATACTTGCTGAATAAAAGCATTTTTTTTTTTCTTTAAAGACTGACTTACCCCAAACTTTTGAATGGCAGTTTATCATTTTTTTAATAATTGATAATAATCAGAAATGTTTCTTGAGCAGCAAATCGGTGTATTAGAAGGATTTCTGAAGGATCATGTGACACTGAAGACTGGGGTAATGATGCTGAAAAATAAATAGCATTTTACAATATATTCAAATGGAAAAGAGTTATTTTAAATTGTAATATTTCACAATATTACTTTTTTTTTACGGTTTCAGATACTCAAGTAAATATGTTTTTACTCTATCAAATAAAAGCCTTGGTGGGCATAAGAGGCTTCTTACAAAAACATAAAAATCGTAATTATGTCAATTTTGGTCAGTAGTGTAAATCTTTTTACACACTCATTAGTGTAAATAATATTGTTCTCTGTATCCGCAGCACCTGTGCCTGTGTGGAGTACTTCGGTAAAGCCCTGGAAGTCTTGATCAAGAATGTCAGCATCCACTGCATCCACGGGAAGATGAAACATAAACGAAACAAGATCTTTGCAGATTTCCGGGCGCTGAAGAGGTAATGTAGTGTGATGCTTTTCTAGCTATTTACAAAAAGGAAGTTAAAGATCAAGCATAAGAATAAATGCATTATGCATGTGTGCAGTGGGATTCTCGTGTGCACAGACGTCATGGCGAGAGGCATCGACATACCAGAAGTGAACTGGGTGCTTCAGTACGACCCACCAAGCAGTGCAAGGTAACCAGGACATTCATGAACACACTTGAGCTCAAAATCATGTACTTGTGAGTAGAGGTCGACCGATAGTGGATTTTGCCGATACCGATTAATAGTAAATGTTGAAATTAACACACTCTAACAAGGAACAATACTTACACCGCTTTTATCTGTGTATTTATTTTATTATTAATCTTAATGCTACAAATGGACTCATTTTAAAGTGTTACCATTTCATTTCAACTGTCATGCTTAAAGATGCACATCTTTAAATATATACACAAAGGCTATAGCATTAAAATTATATACATATGGATATTGTATGTATACTCTCACACTTCAACTGCTTCTATTCTTGAACACTTACCGATAACCGATAGTTCCAGCAATCAACTATCGGTGCCGATTAATCGGCAAAACCGATACATCGGTCGACCTCTACTTGTGAGTCTATACTACATTCACAAAGGCTTGGAGTAGTTTATTACATAATTTATTTTATGCTTTGATTAGTGCTTATAGAGTCAGCTGACATGCAGTTAGTGGTGTTACAGTGTCTAAGTCCTTCATCTCTATTAATATTACTCATACTTTATGAATCAAACAAACCCCTAACATTAAGTATTAAACTTCAGCATACATACTTGTTTGTATATTTATTTATTGTTTTTTTATAGATAAGGACAGTACAAAAAAGATAATTCCAGAATTCCAAAAGCTGATAAAATATGCATTGAGAGTATAGCATATGCTATGTAGATAAGCCCTACATTACTAATATAATATACCCACACATACATACCAAAAAAACTAACAAAAAAAAACACTGAATATCTATTTTAAGGTTACTCCTAACCCTGGCAACATATATAGACTGAAGAAATAAAATAATTTATTATATAGGCATATAACTCTGGTTTATTTTAAACCTGTGCTTAACCATAATTATAAAACGCTTCATGTCATGTACTGCTTTTATTTCAATCAGTAACATAGTAAAAACCAAAAATATTTCAATCTGTTTACATAGTAAAACATTATTCTAAGAATTAACACTTTGTTTTAATCAATGCATTTCAAAGCATTGTTGTTATTGTTAACTAAAACTATTAAAAATCATTTTTGGTAATTGAAATAAAGCTGAAATAAATAAAAATATAAATATTTGATGAAAAACTGAAACAATAAAAATGTTTAAATTCAAATGACTAAAACTGAAATAAAATAAATTAAAGTTATATAGAAATACTAAAGAAAAGCAAAAACTAAAATGACAAGCACATAACAAAATTACTAAAATGACATTGGAAATAAAAAATAAAAATAAAATCTAATTGAAAATATTAATAAATACTGTAATTGTGTATAAATAATATTGAATAATAATACTGTTTAAAGCTGACATATTATTTGCATATCTTGTGCATATATTGCTCATTTTTCTCATCAAATATAATACTCCTTCCATTAGTTCCTTTGTGCATCGGTGTGGACGAACTGCACGTATCGGAAACCAGGGCAATGCACTCGTCTTTCTTCTGCCAATGGAAGAGTCGTATGTAAATTTCTTGTCCATTAATCAAAAGGTAAGTCAGAGAGAAACTTCATTTCATATACAAACTATCAGACAGAGTATTATGGCATTTATAAATGGATCAAATAAAAATCATTTACATTCATGCATTTGGCAGATTCTTTAAAGCTACTTGAATTGCATTCAAGATATATATATATATACATTTTTTATTTTTAACCAGATTTTTGTGCTAATTCTAACTTGTTTGTGTAAAGTGCCTAATGCCATTCAGAAGTCAGAAAGAGCTTTATTGCCAAGTATGTTTACACACACAAGGACTTTGTCTTGGCGACAGGAGTTTCCACTGCAGAAGAAAGTACAGACATAGTGCGAACACACATAATAGTGCAGACATACTGTACATGGGAATTACAAAGTAGAGATGAAATATAACACTAATATAAGAAAAATTGAAAATTCAATAATTCAATATAATACAGAAGTAATAATATAGAGAAAAACATGTACAGATATGTTATTTACAAGTGTACAGTTTATGTATATTACAAATGTACAATTTTCAGATGCCATGTATAAATGTGTCGGTTAAAATCGACAATGTATATAGTTATGAACGTTTTTAATTGTTCAGGCTGAATATAGCCTGCGGGAAAAAACTGTAGTCGTAAGGTCAGTAGTCGTTAAGTCCAGTGTTTTGGGGTTTTTTGGGGACGGGAATGATAGTGGAGTGTTTGAAGCAGGAGGGGACCACACACTACTCCAGTGATGTGTTGAAGATCTGTGTGAAGATGGGGGCCAGTTGGTCAGCGCAGACTTTTGAACAGGCAGGTGAAACACCATCTGGGCCTGAAGCTTTCCTAGTCTTCTGCTTTCTGAAGACGCAGTTCATGTCCTGTACACAGACCTTTAGCGCAGATAGAATGGTAGGTAAGGGAGGGAGGGGGGTAGGGGTATGTGTGAAGCGCAGATCAGTCAGGGATGATCCTCACAGAAACTGTGGGGGTGATGTCTTGTACTTGGTGAGGTTCCACAGACCAGACTTCCCAGTAAACCACGGTTTATCATTATTAAATGATAAGAATGTCCTGGTAGGGATGCACATATCCTCACAGAAACTGATATATGAAGTTACAGTCTCTGTGAGCTCGTCCAGATCGGTGGCTGCAGCTTCAAAAACACTCCAATCGGTGCAGTCGAAGCAGGCTTGTAAATCCCGCTCTGCTTCATTTGTCCATCTTTTAACAGTCCTTAAAACCGATTTAGCTGATCTCAGCTTCTGCCTGTAGGTCAGTATAAGATGAACCAGTCAGTGATCAGAGAGTCCTAAAGCTGCTCTTGGGACAGAGTGATATGCATCCTTTATTGTGGTGAAACAGTGATCCAATATATTACTGTCTCTGGTGGGACATGTAACGTGCTGTCTGTATTTTGGCAGTTCACGGGAATGATTTGCATTGTTAAAATCTCCAAGAATGATTAAAAGAGAGTCCGGGTACCTTTGCTTCATTTCAGTTATTCGTTCAGGCGTCCGGAGGAATGCATGAAGTGCAGATGAAGTGCGTTTTTCGGAATGGCTTCACTCAGCCAGGTTTCAGTGAAGCACAGTGCAGCAGAGTTTAAAAAGTCCTTGTTGATGCGGGTGAAGAGAAAGAAAAATATTCTCTGCGATGTGTTGCTTAATGCTAAGGAGCTTATCTCTGGTAAAACCTATAGAAGAAGAATGACTAAACACAGAACTAACAAACAAAAACAGCAGAAGAATTGTGGAGCTCAGCGCCATGGCTGCCATTCGTGTCGCCGTCTTGATTGAAAAAAAAATATGTTGCATTCTCTATTTTTATTTTTTATGTATTTGAGTTTAAGGTGGTAAAATAGTGTTTGTGCTTGTTTTCCCCACAGTGTCCTCTTCAGCCATATCCACCAGTGAAAGATGTGGTTGATGTTCTGCCTAAACTGAAGGCGATGGCTTTAGGTGACAGAGCGATGTTTGAGAAGGGCATGAAAGCCTTTGTGTCGTGTGTGCAGGCGTACGCCAAACACGAGTGTAGTCTGATATTTCGCATTAAAGGTGAGCGACTTCACTTTAAACCTTTCGTAAGATGCATAAAGATAATTCACCGGATTAAAATTATTCATACCTTGTACAGACCTGGATTTTGCTGCTCTGGCCCGTGGCTTTGGTCTCATCCGTTTGCCCAAAATGCCTGAACTGAGAGGAAAGACATTCCCGGACTTCAAACAGGAGGCCATCGACACAGACTCCATCCGGTTTAAAGATAAAAACAGGGAAAAACAGAGACAAAAATGGCTGGCGGAGCAGAAAGAAAAAGAGATGCCATTGAAGAAGAACTTCATTAAGAACAAAGCCTGGTCCAAGCAGAAGATCAAGAAGGATAAAAAGAAAAAGAAAGCTGCCAAAAGAAAACTGGATGAGGTATGTTAGTCTTTTTTTGTGTTAAAGAAATAGTTCACCCAAAAATTTAAATATACTTAAAATGTACTTGGCGTCAAACCATCCAAGATTAGGATGAGTTTGTTTCTTCATCAGATTTGGAGAAATGTAGCATTGCATCACTTGCTCAGCAGGGTGCCGTCATGAATGAGAGTCCAAACAGCTGATAAACACATCACAATAATCCACACCCCTCCAGTCCATCAGTTAATGTCTTGTGAAGAGAAAAGCTGTGTTTGTAAGAAACAAATCCATCAAGACGTTTTTAACTTTAAACCATTATTTACGGCCAAAATATGAGCCCATAATCCACAATAAACTTTTCCTCTTATGAAAAAGTCCATCCCCTGTTGTCATCTCGCATCAAAATCCACGGACATATTTGTTTTGGACTGTTTTTACTCGTTTGGTGAACAAGTGATGGAATGCTACATTTCTCCAAATCTGATGAAGAAACAAATTAATTTACATCTTGGATGACCTGAGGGTGAGTAAATTTTCTGAATTGTTTTTGGGTGAACTATTCCTTTAAAATCCAAAAAATCCCAGTTTGCATATTTTTACTAAATATAAAAAGTACACGTATAACCATAGAAAACCCTATAAACAGCTCTAAATGAAGTGAATAGGCTTCTCTATAAAGTCTCAATGCTATATTTGTGTGGTTACAGGAATCAGATGTTGATGACGAAGACTTAAACGAGCTTTTAAATGACACGCGTCTGCTGAAGAAACTCAAGAAAGGAAAGATCAGTGAAGAGGACTTTGACAAGCATTTGAGTTCAGCGGGCAGCTCACATCCCAAACGAGCAGAAGTGGACCGTTCTGAAGGAGACGGAGAATGAGCTGTCATTTCTGAGACTGTATGCACCTAAATTGACTGTCATTTGACTTAAATATGCAATTATGCTGTATCAGCAGTGTCAAAGACCATTTTATGCCACTGAATATATAATCATAATGTAACAGCATAATAATGCAAGACGGCCTACACAATACCATAGTACTTTTTTTTTTTTTTTTTTTTAACAAAAACATGATCGTACCACTGCACTTCTTTTTTGTATGCAAGAAAAAGCAGGGATGTGTCTTCTACAGTGACACTGAATGACACACATGACTCCAGGCTCCTGTTTAAAGTCTTTCCGGTGTGCTCGCTCTGCGCATGCGCACTAATTAATCCTGCTCAACTCCATCATGGCGGCGAGGGGCCATGTGCAAGACCCCAACGACAGAAGACTGCGACCCATTTACGGTAAGATTCACATCGCAGTCCTGAGCTTACACAGACTTATCGGGTCTGACTAGTGCTGTACGACCGGCCTGTGCGTTATTGAGTTTATTAAAGGGCTGCAGGAGCTGTGGAGAGCCGGTGAGGCCTGTGGAGCTGAAGCCGCGGTGTCGGTTCGGCTGCGGCGCCTGATGACAGTGCGTCCTTACGCGGTCACACTCTGACGTTTCAATCGGTAGAGTAAAGCCTGTTTATAGCCCATCTAAACACTGAAATACTGTTTAAATATCCAGAGATCAGTGTCAATGTCATTTGATCAACCGGTTCATTACATGTGTGAGATGTCAAAGAGATTAACAGACTCTGTATGAGCCATTTGTGCTTTAATTTTTCGTATTTTCTATGGGTTGTTATGTGTATAGAGTCTCAGACAGATGCTTTACATGCTTAATGATTTATTAATGCTGTAATAGCATGAGTAGTTACATTATAGATGCATAAAGCTGAGCTTTGTGGCTAAATGATCTGAAGGTAGACCTGCTTGTCTTCCAGAGATTATTTGTAAGCCTCTTTGTTTATGTCATTATGAACTATTGCGTTTTAATTTGGGAAATTTTCTCCAAAGCTGTGCAGAAATGCCCTATAAGTGGCTTTAAATGCCTGAACTCTTAAACTTAATTGGTCTTAATGCATAGCCTTGTGGATAGCATAGCTTTGATTTAAGTTTATTTAATATTGTATTTTTTGTTTCATTTGTTTCTTTTTTCATTTTGTTCCTTGCTGTTTTGTGAAAGACACCACTGTTGAACTTGGTCAAGACTAAACAAGTTGCACACAGAAATCTAGTCTGTCTAACATTCACTTGCACTGGTTAGATAAATCAAAGGTAGATAAGAATAAATATAGATTAATTAATTAATATTTGAATCTATATTTGTTTATATATATTAATACAAAGAGTAGTATCTCCATGCATCTTTCTAATTAAAGATACATAATTTTATTGCATGATCTGCCTTATTGACTTTATAAAACGGTTAATTTACTGCAGAAATATTTAATAAAATTTATTTTAATACATTTTTATGCTATGCTATTCTGTTCAATTTAATTATTCAATAAATTGTATAATGTTCTAATCACACATAGAGTGCTGCTTTTTACCAGCAACCAGGACTAGAATTTATTATTGCAATTTTATAAATTGATTTTTAAATATAATTGCAGGTTCTTGAGTTCAGACTGTACATATTTGTGCACGAAATTGCATTGATTCAAACAGCATATTTGATAATATTATGTTTTTCATTCAATCAATGACTCGCTATTGTTCTACTACACTAGAGATGCTGCTCTGTGCAGGTGAGGTTTATAATGATTAATAGATCAAATATGACCTTTATTCTAGTGCTTTGTGCAGTCTTGCCATTCTGTTGTGTGAAATTGATCTGTATTTGTGTGGGTGATTGATTAGAAATGTAACAGTTGTAAGGAAGGATGCATTAATGTACAGAAACATGGAAGTGTTTTCATGTAGAAAGTCCAAATCTACAATCTGACCTGGTTAATTTTGGCATCCAGCTGTTGTCAGACATGGTCCTGTGTTCTTTTAACAGAGACTCATGGGAGGGGAGGGGGTTCTTGCACTCCGAATCACATCGAGCAGCCGGTGAGAGAACGTTCTCACAGTCAGGGGTCTGTGTGAGTGATGCAGTGCAGTCCTCACTTGTGGCTTAGCATGACTGGATGTACAAGTTACTCATAATTAGTGGTCGACCGATATTGGTTTTTTGACAGCCGATGCCGATATCCTGTAAAGCAGGAGGGCCGAAAGCCGATATCATTTTTCTTTTATTATTATTAATTTTTAAGAAATTTGAAATCATTTGACAATGGATTAAAAAATAAATGTGTAAAATAAACATACTTATACTTTAGATGACAAAGTATTTTTCACAAATAAATAAATATTTAATAAAAATATAATTAAAAAGGAAGTAAACACAACAGGGCACTCAGTATTCTGGGAAGTTTGTGTGCATTGGGAATCATATTTTTCAAATAAAGCAAGGGTGTAACTAGGGGTGTGCGATATATATCGTGACGGCAAACGTGAAAGTATTACAATGTTTGCCTTTCTATTACTAATAATATAAAAGCAATCGTTATAATACTTTCTGTATACATTAATTTCTTTGTTTAACCGTTCTATCGGATTATTAGACAGACTTCTATCCGTATTAGACAGAACTGTTAAAAACGACAGTAAACAAGAGGGAGAATGTGAGCTCTCAGCGCCGCTCTCAGCGCCGTCAAAATAAAAGTTCCACCTTGAACACATCGGCCAAACAGAAAAACTTATCGGCCAATGCCGATATTTGAAAAATGCCAAATATCGGCCGATATATCGGTCGATCACTACTCATAATACCTCATTTGAAGGGGTCATATTTCTCATTTTTGTAGCATTTTCTCCACTTATAATGTAACTTTAGGTTTTCTTGTGCCATTAAATTTCTCATGACCATCTCTGAGGTAAAGAAGCTGATTAAAGGCGTAGTTCAGTTAGTTTCTGTCATCATTTACATCACCTTCATGAACTCAAAAAAGATTCCAAAATGTGAATTCAAAAAAAGCTTTGTAACTGCATGCATACTTTAAATTATAATTAGCAGGTATTGGTCTAGTGAAGTTTGACTTGCTGATTAGTAGCAGTGACTGGTTTATCAGTCTTAATTCACACTTTAATGATGGAAACACATGGTTGTTCTCTTTGGTAATCGTCAAAAATGTTATTAACTTCCACATCAGTGCTGTTTTGTTGTATTGAACATGTTTTTCTCCTCTAGATTACCTGGACAATGGCAATAACAAGATGGCAATCCAGCAGGCTGACAAACTGCTGAAGAAGCACAAAGATCTTCACTGCGCAAAGGTGTTTGTTTATATATATATATATATATATATAAATTTTTTTTTTCAGAACCCCATGTGGCTAAATGATCTGAATCATATTAATAGCAAACACTAGGGCTGAACTTTGGGGGGAAATGTAATTTGGATTTTTTTTTTTCTTCAAAAAATTATTTTATTTTATTTTATTTCATAATTAATTATTTATATTAATATAAAAAAATGATGTAAAATATAAAAAATATAAATGTCACTGTGAAATAAAAAAATCAAGTATTTAAGAAAAATAATATTGTAATAGTAATTTTACAGTACATCTGTAAAATTACAATACTTATGGCTGTCTTAATTTCTTTATTTTCAAAAACGAGGTGATACTAAATGTGTATGTTGAGAAAACGAAAGCATTTTTTGACCTTGCATGCATGTAAACCTATTGTAGGAGACTCCCAAAACAATATTAGGAACCTTAAAAATGGCATAATGGGGGCACTTTAAGAAAGAAAAAAACATCATGAATTTGACCTGCTAGATTGGTAAATTAGCTCCAGACACATTTATCGTATGCTCTGCTCTTGTTTGGCAGGTCTTGAAGGCGATCGGTCTGCAGCGCACAGCAAAACAGGATGAAGCCTTCACACTGGCGCAGGAAGTGGCCGTTCTCGAACCCACAGACGACAACTCCCTGCAGGCACTGACCATCCTCTACAGAGAAATGCACCGGCGTGAGTGTTAAAACAACAGACGCAGAACCTCTTCCTAACAAACTATGAATGTCATTTTTCTGTCCTCACAACAATCAGAGCATGTTTGGTTTTAATATACAAAGCTAATTGACATGGACCACAAACTCAGAAACTCAAATTTTGTGCATTTTGCTCTTTCTTTCTACAGCCGAGTTAGTGACCAAGCTTTATGAAGCTGCAGTCCGGAAAGTCCCAACGAGCGAGGAGTACCACTCTCACCTCTTCATGGCCTACGCCCGGGTCGGAGAGTACAAGAAAATGCAACAGGTTTTGTTTGTATCCGCTCTTATTTCATCAGTCATAACATCCTGTTTGAAAAATGAATTAGGGCTGAAGGATATGGGGAAAAATCGAATTGTGATTTTTCTGATAAAAATTGTGATTTGAAATGCAGTTAAAAAAAATCTCCAGGTTTGCTGTGGTTGTTTGTAGGGCTGCAAAATTCAGCAAAATTTGAGATTATATATCAATATCACTGTAATAATAATAAGAGCAGTAGTAATAATAATAATAAAAATAATAATAAAATCATTATTATTATTATTATTATTAATAATAATAATAATATTATTATTTAAAAAATCTACAAAATAAGAATATAATAAGAAATATTACTATTTATTATTCACTTTCAAATCTAGAATTTAAAAAGTGGTATATAATAACAACTACGATAATAATAATAATTATTTTATTTTCGAGTACTAATATTTATGGCTGTCTTAATTTCTGCGTTTTCAAACATTAAACCATTGAGATTTATTTTGGCAGAAAATATTATTTAAAAAATCTACAAAATAAGAATATAATAAGAAATATTACTATTTATTATTCACTTTCAAATCTAGAATTTAAAAAGTGGTATATAATAACAACTACGATAATAATAATAATAATTTTATTTTCCAGTACTAATATTTATGGCTGTCTTAATTTCTGCGTTTTCAAACATTAAACCATTGAGATTTATTTTGGCAGAAAACCACAGGGAGCCATTATTATTTATTTATTTTATTATTTTTTTATTGCAGAAATATATTAAAAAAAAAGAAATAGTACGATTTATTATTCACTGCAATATAAAAAGTCTAGTATTTAAAATAATGTTATGTAATATTTATTTTATTTTCCAGTACTTATTTTTATGGCTTTCTTAATTGATAGATTTTCAAACAGTAAAGCATTGAGTTTTTTCTTTTTATTTTGGTGGAAAAGCACACAGAGCATTTATTATTATTAATATTATTATTACAAAAATATTAAACAAAATAAATATTAAATCCACTGTAAAGTATAATTATATCTAGTATTTATGGAAAAAAAATTATGTAATTATAATTATTTTATTTTTAAGTACTAATATTTTTTGCTTTCATCATTTCTGCATTTGCAAACGTGAAACCATCAAGCTTTTATTTTGCCGGTAAACCACAGGCCCTTAAAGCTTCTCTTTTGTTGACAACAGCCGCTTTATAAGCGCATTTCAATTTTAGGAAGTTGGTTGTTCCCAAATGCACACCATAAACGACCTAAACTCCCAGCAGATGCAGAGATGAGCAGCATGTACTGTGAACCGAGCTGCTCTGAGACACTGAAAAAGCATGCAGCATGCAGCGCATATATTTATTCAGTTAAATCCCAGCCTTTGTGATTTGATAATTGCACTATGCCAGTGTTTCTCAACTGGTGGGTTGCAAGACTGTTCTGAGTGGGTCGCGGAGTGTACAGTTAAAGAAACATCAACAGCAAAAAAAGTAATTCTAAATGTTTTTCTGATGCGAGACTTTTATTTTGAAAGATGTGCGTGAAAGCTGTTGACACTTTTTTTTGCAGTTTAAGTATAGACTGCCTGAGAAAAACGTGCTGACCCGATTCAGTATGTGCGGTCAGATGAGATGTTGTCAGGCTTAATGTCAGTCTCATTATTCTATCGTTATTTTTGTAACTTGTTATGAAATAAAAAGTCTCTCACCTCAGAAAAATGAACTATCCTGTCCTGCCAGACGTTATACTGTGCTCGTAGCACGCACTCTTCAATTGCACGCGCAAATGCGGCGGCTGTATATCATTTCACTAAAGCGCAAAAGAAACTACGAGCATGCAATGTGTGAAATAAAAGTAAAGTACCAATAAATCACATAACTGGTACTTTGTGTGTTAGCTGGGAAGGATTTGCATGAAGGTATGATATTCATTCTATTCAGGAGCAGTTTTCATGTTTCATTAACAGTTCATGTTCATATTGTGTATTCACCATGGTAATTGTTGTTTCCATAACCCAAAAACGCCATGTTATTTTCACTTTGTGTTATTTTGTATATGTTTAAATGACTGTGGTGGCTCACCAACTTAATTGTTTTAACAAAAACTAGTTTGGGACTGCTATTTAATAACCTTGCCTTATAGGCTGTTTATTCATCGGTATTAGTCATATTCTTATAATGTATGTGTACATTAAGTAAAGGGGGACAGTACTTGTGTGTGTCAGCAATTTTTGTGAAAGAAATTTGCTTTTTTTTTTTTTCAATCAAACAAATGTCCCATGGCCAAACCAATTGAGAATCACTACACTATGCCATATCAAGTTTTTAGATTTAAAAGGGCTGTGTGATTAATCATGAACCTCCAACGCAAATATGTTTGTGTTGAAAGACTGACTTTTGTCTTTCTACACTTCTGACAGGCTGGAATGGCACTGTATAAAATTGTCCCCAAAAACCCATATTACTTTTGGTCGGTTATGAGCTTGGTGATGCAGGTACAGTGATGTTTTCTCGCTTACATAAACAATACATTTCAGAGATGAACCCATGCAGAACAAAATAAATCAACATCAGCAATGCAATGTAATGTGTTTCAGGCCATCTCAGCACAAGACGAGAAGCTCTCTCAGACCATGTTCCTGCCGCTGGCTGAGCGTATGGTGGAAAAAATGGTAAAGGAGGAGAAAATAGAGGCAGAAGCTGAGGTAGGACGGTGGTATCGATAATCTGCTTCTGATTTCAGCCATATGAAGTTTATGATGCATTTTCCATCGGCCGTTCCAGGTCCAGCTGTACTTCATGATCTTGGAGCGTTTGGGGAAATATGTGGAGGCACTGGAGGTGGTTCAGGGGCCACTTGGAGGTGAGGAGAAAACAATGTGTGTTCTTCAAAGGAATATTCTGGGTTATTTCCAGTTGAATGTCTTTGTGTTGCATGTGTGACGTGCTGCCAGTTACAGGTAAAAAAGAACAGCAATTACCAACTCATGGGGATTTGTCTCCATATAAAGAGCATGTTATTATGAAAGCTTGTGTCCAATACAGGATAAAAAAAATAAAAATGTGTAGGTAATTGTGACTTTTTCTCTCACAATTCTGACTTGTTTTTGAATTGCAAGATATAAACTCATAATTTGAGAGAGAGAAAGTCACAGTTACCTTTTTTATTTGATACATAAACTCGGAAGGAAAAAACGGTCTCTTACTCTATTTGGTATACTCTTTTTGGTATAAAGTAACCTGCGGTCAAATAACTGAATATACATTACCATTCAAAAATTTGTGGTCAATAATTTTTTTTTTTGCAAGACATTAATATTTTAATCAGCAGGGACATATTAAATTGATCAGATGTGACAGTAAAGACATTTATAATGTTACAAAAGATTTCTATTTCAAATAAATGCTGTTCTTTTGAACTTCCTGAAAAAATGTATCACTGTTTCCACAAAAATATTAATGTTCTCGGCATTGATAATAAGAAATGTTTCTTGAGCAGCAAATCAGCACATTAGAATTATTTCTGAAGGATCATATGACACTGAAGACTGCAGTAATGATGCTGAAAATTCAGCTTTGATCACAGGAA
>NW_015645567.1:105990-107957 GCF_001515625.1 Sinocyclocheilus rhinocerous | reverse complement strand
AATAAAAAGTCTCTCACCTCAGAAAAATGAACTGTACTGTCCTGTCAGACTATGCTTGTAGCACGCACTCTTCGCGCAAATGCGGCGGCACACACTGTTTGTCATTTCACTAAAGTGCAAAAGAAACTACGTGCGTGCAACGTGTGAAATAAAAGTAAAGTACCAGTAAATCACATAACTGGTGTTAGCTGGGAAGGATTTGCATGAAGGTATGATATTCATTCTATTCAGGAGCAGTTTTCATGTTTCATTAACAGTTCATGTTCATATTGTGTATTCACCATGGTAATTGTTGTTTCCATAACCCAAAAACGCCATGTTATTTTCACTTTGTGTTATTTTGTATATGTTTAAATGACTGTGGTGGCTCATACCAACTTAATTGTATTAATAAAAACTAGTTTGGGACTGCTATTTAATAACCTTGCCTTATAGGCTGTTTATTCATCGGTATTAGTCATATTCTTATAATGTATGTGTACATTAAGTAAAGGGGGACAGTACTTGTGTGTGTCAGCAATTTTTGTGAAAGAAATTTGCTTTTTTTTTTTTTCAATCAAACAAATGTCCCATGGCCAAACCAATTGAGAATCACTACACTATGCCATATCAAGTTTTTAGATTTAAAAGGGCTGTGTGATTAATCATGAACCTCCAACGCAAATATGTTTGTGTTGAAAGACTGACTTTTGTCTTTCTACACTTCTGACAGGCTGGAATGGCACTGTATAAAATTGTCCCCAAAAACCCATATTACTTTTGGTCGGTTATGAGCTTGGTGATGCAGGTACAGTGATGTTTTCTCGCTTACATAAACAATACATTTCAGAGATGAACCCATGCAGAACAAAATAAATCAACATCAGCAATGCAATGTAATGTGTTTCAGGCCATCTCAGCACAAGACGAGAAGCTCTCTCAGACCATGTTCCTGCCGCTGGCTGAGCGTATGGTGGAAAAAATGGTAAAGGAGGAGAAAATAGAGGCAGAAGCTGAGGTAGGACGGTGGTATCGATAATCTGCTTCTGATTTCAGCCATATGAAGTTTATGATGCATTTTCCATCGGCCGTTCCAGGTCCAGCTGTACTTCATGATCTTGGAGCGTTTGGGGAAATATGTGGAGGCACTGGAGGTGGTTCAGGGGCCACTTGGAGGTGAGGAGAAAACACTTGTGTTCTTCAAAGGAATATTGTGGGTTATTTCCAGTTGAATGTCTTTGTGTAACATGCTGTTAGTTACCAGAGTTGAGAAGCATTTAAAAATGAACAACAGTTACCAACACATAGGGGATTTTTCTCCATATAAACAGCATGTTATTATGAAAGCTTGTGTCCAGTACAGGATTTTTAAAAAGGTATATAATAGTATATTATACTATTATACTCCATAATAGTCGACTAACCTTTAGTCGACGAGAAGAGGCTCAGTCGACCAAAATGTTATTAGTCGCTTAGTCGCAGAAAAAAAAAATCCACAGGAAATGGTGAGGTCACGCAGTCCTTGACGGACATATCGTTAACGGCTGGATTTTTTTGGTAATACCATAACATTACATCTAAACGCTCGCCTATCATTCAACGACCTCAAATATGGCTTATCATCTGAAATATGTAAGTAGTAGCAACTTTACATGGCCGCTCAATCTAATGTTAACCTAGAAAAATGTGCTATTCAAGTGTCTGTGCGGAGTGTGAAAGCTGAACAGTAGCTCGCTCACAGCATGACCGATGGAGGCACTGGTGCAGTCACTTGCACTTAAAGGGGTCATATGATGCGATTTCAAGTTTTCCTTTCTCTTTGGAGTGTTATAAGCTGATTGTGCATAGATAAGATCCCTGAAGTTGCAAAGACTAAAGTCTCAAAACCAAAGAGATATACTTTATCAAAGTTAAGACTCTGCCACGCCCCCCTAAAACGGCTCGTTCTAACACGCCCCCACATATCTACCTCACTACGTGGAAATATT
>NW_015645567.1:81942-105587 GCF_001515625.1 Sinocyclocheilus rhinocerous | reverse complement strand
GGCATGACAGATGGAGGCGCCGGTGTTAAAATACTCCGCCATTTTGGTCATACAGATAAGAGTAATACATCTTTTGAATCTGTAAAGCCTCTACGTTTATTTGTGTGCACTTACTAAAACAACTTTTGTAAAATAATTGTAAAAGCAAACAGGATGCGCTTTCTGCTGTCTCGGCCTCTGTGAATTTGAGCACGAAACTCCGTGTATATTTGCCTTACAGACATGAAAAATATATCTTTAGAGCGTGAAATGTCTACTTTCAAATAGAAACAATTCAAATCTGAAAAAAACAAATATTCTCAGATGTAATCCGTATGAAACTTGCATGCAGGCGCATCCACTGTGGAGATGACGAGTCAGTGTCGCCGAATTCATCTCTTAAGCCGAAAACACAGAAAACACTAGTTTATCAATGGATTATTCAAATGTTAATGCAGTGTAATCTTACTGTTTTTCCCTGACACATTCATCATCATTACTTCTGCCTATGTGCTGTGACAAGCTTTATGCATGCGCTAGAGCGCTTATTCGGCTATGTAGGCAATTAAAGGCTCATTAGCATGATTTAAATGGTTTATTAATAAACGTGCGATTAGTCGACTAATTCTTAAAACGAACGACTACTAGTTGACCAGAAAAATCTTTAGTCAAGGGCAGCCCTACTGAATATACATTACTGTTCAAAATAGGGGTTGCACAGACTAGTCGACTTTAATGCTCTGAGGCTTTAAGCTTGACGTCGACTAGTCGCTGGTCCTATAGAGGGTGCAACAGGACGAGAAATCTTTGAAGTCCACATTTACGCTCCGTTTCCAAACAGTTAAAATGACAAATAAATGCATTCTCCGAAAGTGCTCCACAAGACTTGTCATTATACCATCAGGATGCTCGAAATTTCAACAAATTTCGATCTAAAGTATCCCGATAGAAATTTGTTGCCCATTCTCAATGGGAAAGAGCTCAAGCAACATCACTCGGCGACATTGCTCAAAAAGTTGCCCCTTGTATCATCACCTTCAAGGTTCAGATATATTTGTTCATTCATGATGTCATCAGGGACTAGTTGACGTCGACTCGACTTCCATCGCATAAATGTCGACTTTAAACATTCTGAAGTCGTTCAACCCCTAGTTCAAAAGTTTGTGGTCAATAAGTTGGTTTTTTTTTGTAAGACATTAATGTTTTATTCAGCAAGGACACATTAAATTGATCAAAGGTGACATTAATAATTAATAGACATTAATAATGTTACAAAATATTTCTCTTTCAAATAAATGCTGTTCTTTTGAACTTTCTATTCAAAGAATCCTGAAAAAAATGTATCACAGTTTCCACAAAAATATTAATGTTCTCAGCATTGATAATAATCAGAAATGTTTCTTGAGCAGCAAATCAGCATATTAGAATGATTTCTGAAGGGATCATGTGACACTGAAGACTGGAGTAATGATGCTGAAAATTCAGCTTTGATCACAGAAATAAATTACATTTTAAAATGTATTCAAATACAAAAAAAGTTATTTTAAATTGTAAAAATATTTAATTATTTTTACTGTATTTATAATCAAATTAATGCAGCTTTGATGAGCATAAGAGACTTATTTCCAAAACATTATACATTCTATGTGCTTCTACCATTGACATTGTTTTTAATGTTTGTATCACAAAGAATGCGCAACCAGTTGATTTTATCTACACATTTAATGTCTCTTAGTCATTTTGCCTTGTCTCCCTCAGAGAAGCTGACCAGTGAACTGCAGAGCCGTGAGAACAAATGCATGATGTTGTACCGCCGTCTGGAGCGCTGGGCTGAGTGCAACGCGCTGTCCTGCAAGCTGCTCCTGAAAAAGTGAGTGCACTACTTTTCTTGAACAGATTTAACATAAATAGCCACTTCTGAGTGAAATTGATCCGTTTTATCGGTTCATTTGTAGTGCGTAAGATGTTAATCGTTTTGTGTCTTTCTCTGCAGCCCTGATGACTGGCAGTTCTACTTATTGTACTTTGACTCTTTGTTCCACCTCATTGATCAGAGCTGGACGCCTCCACAGGAAGGAACTCAGTAAGTAGAAAATTCACAGTAATTATATATCTGGGAAAGAATTTGTTGCACTTGAAATGGAAAGTCAAGTATACTGCGTTGTATACTGGCTGTAGGTTATTGGATATTCCATGCATATTGAGCACAGTTTGCATACTAGAAAGTAGTTGCTATTCTGTACACATCCTGTCTCGGTGTGTACAGAATAGTGTATATAATAGTATGCATGTTGTGGTGTGTTCCTCTCAACGCTGCAGTTCTGCAGAAGGGGAGGTGCATTCCTCCATATCCCAGGCCCTCAGCTTCATGGAGGACCGAATAGCCACAGAAGAAGCGAAGGAGTCCAAGCATCTGAGAGGGCCGTACCTGGCCCGTCTGGAGCTCATCAGACGGCTCCGGGAGCGCAGCTGTCCTGAAGCACAGCAGCTAGGTACAGGATGGGTCGGGCCGGTTTACACGCAACGCAGTCTGCATGTATGCTGTATATTTCTGACGTGTTTTCCCACCATGATGCAGGTGAACCTCTTGAACTCATGTTCCAGTTCTTTGTGAAGTATGGAGACAAGCCATGTTGCATCACTGACCTGAAGATCTTTCTGGATCTTCTCAAACCTGACCAACATGTGCAGGTAATCACGATGAGAAGCAAGATCATTGCATCACAGTAGATCCCCTCGCACCGAATAAGAAAATGCATTTTTATACATGTGTGTTTATGTGTATTTGCTTACCCCCAAAAGAATATTTAAAGTCATTACTGTGTTTAATGAGAAAAGCATCAAATAGACATTACAAAAAGTAGCTTTAGAAAGAAATATTTTATTTGATTCAACAGAATTTATTACACAGAAACTTTAAGGCTACAATGGCCATGTTTTTTTTGTTTTTTTCAGAAGCTGCATTTGAATTGGTATTTTGATATATTTACAGACTGTTTATTGCAGCTCAGAGATGGCATGAATGCATTTACACTGCAATTACAATTGCATAAATAATGCCATGAGATTAATGGGTGAATTTTTGGGGGGTTTAATTTTTGAGTGAACTATCCCTTAAATGTTTTGTTTTGTTGTTTTTATTAATATTGGAAATATGAAATGATAGGCTATAAGAAACTAAAACTGCCAGTAGGTGGCTGATTCATTCAGGAATTAAACAAATGGCTCTCTTTATGAATGGGCCATTGAGTCATTGACTCACTTGATTCATTCAAAAAGCAGAATTATTCAGAAACAAATCACCGCTGTTATCCTCGGAGACGCACATCAGTTCTTCTGTGGCTTTATAGATATTTTTTTTTTAGCAAAACTGAGCAAAAACAGACCATATTTTTTCTAAAATATAACACTATTAACTTCTTATTTGCTTAACTGTTGGATAAAATCAATGACATTTGCACTTGTGCTCTTTGGGTCAAAAACAGCACTCATGTGATAATGCTCTCTGCTTGTGTGATATTGTTTAACTTTATAATATTTCATGTATATTGAAAATAGCAGAGGACCTAGGACAGATCCTTGTGGTACTCCTTTATTTTACTGGTGATAATTGAAATGATTAAACATCAAATTTTCATTTTTGGGTGAACTATCCCTTTAAGCCTCAAACATCAATACATTGGATTGGTTTCTTCTTTAAAAAAAGGAAAAATATGCATGGTTTTATAATGTTATACTAAAACTAAAATTAAAACAATGGAAAAACCCTTAAGATAACCTGTAGAAAGAAAAAAACACATCTTAAGCACTCACAATAACATAAGTGGACTTTGAATGATTAATTGCCGCTTTGAATGATTACGTAATTGTGGCATCCGTAATTGTAATCGATTAGAAATGCGGTTAATTGTGCAGCCCTAGGTTCGTATGCAGGACAGAAGCAGTACAGATTCATTGTGCTTTCACACAGGACACACTACTGATCCGCGGCTGTATACCACAAACATGACCTTTATCCATTATTTTAATTTCAAATCCAAACGTCGTTACTGAAATTGATTTTTCAGCATTGTTATTCGGTTTTTACACAGTACAGTACAATCTTTCATAGACATATTCACGTTTAAACGCAATAAATGTAAGCAACATATTCAATGCATTTTACTTCTAGATTTATAGCTTATATCAAGTTGCTCAAACAAGCGGCAAAACATTTTAAACACAGCCCATAGTCTACTTTTCTCCTGTTATAAGGTAGTAGGCTATCACAAGCATTTTAAATTAAAACTTAAGAAACAGTCGACTCTCGTGCCTTTTCATTTGCATTTAAATCTTTATTACATTATTGCGGTTCATAAAGAACTTTGTTTTTCTACCTCCACGAGTGCCATCTATGTTGCCTTGTTCATCTAGAACTGTACTTTTCGTTGCTTTACCGCCTTCACAGCCGTGTGTTGAATGTGAAACACAGTAGACCTTAATTATATGCATTTATGGTGTAATTACTACATTTTCATGTCAATCCATGTTCATTTTTACCGCAAACAATGCGCCGTCACTTTAATTGAGCGCATACAGCACAGCAAAAATAGACTCGGCGATCGCCGCGCTGCTGTGCATTGCACTGCAGTGTGAATGCTCCAACTTGTTAGCTGGGGCACCGAAAAAATATGCACCGCATATTATGCACTGCAAACAGAGTATGTGTGAAACGGGCGTAAGATGACCTATGTAGGTCTGGGGCGGGGTGGGTTCATTAATAATTGAACAATTCTTTTAAATATATATGAACTTTCTTGCGACTGTCTTAGTTCATCAACAGGCTAATGGAGGCCGTGCCGCTGGGCGCTCCAGGAGAGGATGGTGTTGCTTTTCCAGGAGACACGCGGGCTCTGCAGAGACATCTGTGTGTGACCCAGCTGAGCCGCAGTCTGGGTCAACAGCACGCGCTCAACACCCAGGGCAAACTGGGCCTCATCAAGGAACTGAAGGCACATTACCGGCATGGCTTACAGTTCGGTAAGCAGATGACTAGGCAGGTTGAACTATTATGATTTCTTTCTTTTCAATTGATATAATCCATGATAATGCCAGTGTCTAATATTTATTTCGCTTCCTATATTTATTTCTATTTAATCTATATTTTATTTGACCTGTAATGTTACAATTTCCTGTTTTCTTTCTGTTCTAGGGAAGTCCTGTTTAAAAACAGAGCTACAGTTCTCAGATATGTACTGTCTCATGGCGGCTCATGTCTATATAGACCTGTGGCTGGAGACGGGTGAGTTGGCTCCTCATTCACAGTCAGCTTGATTGAAAGCGTTCATGTTTTCATGTTATTGAGGAACGAGTGCTGTGTCTGTGCTGTAGGCGATCAGAACATGTTGTGGCAGAGTCTGGGGCTGTTAGAGGAAGGTCTCTCCCACAGTTCCTCCAACGCTCAGTTAAAACTGCTGCTTTTGCTTCTGTACTGCCGTCTGGGGGCTTTTGAGCCGGTGGTAGATCTTTACTCCAGCCTGGATGCCAAACACGTCCAGCACGACACCATAGGGTAAGAATGTGTCTTTTATTAATATGTAAAGGCTATATTAAATTATTTTGTTATTATTATGTTCCTGGTCTTATTGTGCAGAGTTGATCAGTGCACCTTATTCTAAATTTTAAAGAGCAATTATTTTATGATTGTTAGAGATGCAAGATTTATAACTGCATATTAATTGCATACATGAAATATTGTACTTTATATTGGAAAACCAATTGTACCATTGAAAATATACACATTACCATACACATTAAAAACTAAGTAAACCATGTAATAATAAATAACCAATAAAATCACCTGGTTTCTGTTGTAACCAAGATGTGAGTGTTATTTTAGTATTATTTATATACTGTTATAGTACTTGTTAATATTTTGTATTACCTTTTATTTTTATATATATTTTTTAGATTTATATATATTTTAGTTTAAGTTTTGTGATGTGCTTTTTTACATTTTTTGTAATATTTCATCTTCTGTTTAGCTTTAATTTGTTTTTATTTCAGTTTTAGTCATTTTAGTGCTTAAACCTATTTTATTTCAGTTAGTTGCCAAGGCAACATTTCTAATTTTCATTTAAGTTTAAGAGTTTTTTAATCTAATTTTTATGTTTGCTGTATTTCAATTAACAAAAACTATTTTTAATGGACCCTTTTCACAGACTGTAATGATGTTTCCACAGTTATTAAAATCATAAATCTAGCAATGTTTTTTATACTTTTTTTAATGTACATTATAAATGTGTATATATTTTTTTATAATATTTAGATTTTATTGTATTTCATATTTTCAGTTTTGAATGAACAGAAGCCATTTTAATAGTTTTATTTAACAATAACACTGGTGAAGAAAAATAATAAATATTTTGTTTTATATGTGTGTGTTTTTAACGAACCAACAAAATAAATAAAATTTGATTGCCTTGTGTACCAGTTCAAAGTAAAACAAATAATAATAAAAATAAAAATACACTTCAAAATATTTTGAAAAGTGAAATTTCTTCTAATACAAGGAAAAAAACAAGAAATTCACAGATATTAAGCCAATAATATCATAGTATGCTTTTCATGATCAAATCTATAAAAATAAAAAAGATAAAGTCTTGGAATCACATTAATGCATCACAGTATGTCATATTAGGTGAAATGTACTGAGCAAGCAGTTGTTTAAATATGACTCATACTGACAGTGTGCTTTTTGGTTTTGTCTTTGTCCAGGTATTTATTGACCCGCTATGCAGAGTCTTTGGGCCAGTTTGCTGCTGCTTCCCAATCTTGTAACTTCTCCCTCAGGTTTTTTCACTCGAACCAGAAAGATGTACGTTATCATTGTTTAACAGCACTTTATGTACAGAATCTTCTAAAAATTACAATTCTGTCATCATTTACTCACGCTCATGTTGCTTGATCCTGCAGACCTCAGAATACGTTATTCAAGCATATAAGTACGGTGCTTTTGAGAAAATCCCGGAGTTCATCGCCTTCAGGAACCGACTCGATCACTCGCTGCACTTTGCCCAGGTGCGCACAGAGAGAATGCTGCTGGACCTCTTCCTGGAAGCCGACATGTTAGTTGCTTTATCTTTACCTGTCGTATTTTCTGCCTTTTAGAAGCCACAAAGTGATATTTTGACAGGTTTCTGATTGTTGCCTTTTCATTGCACAGATCGTCTCCTTTAGAGGAGAGTGTAAAATTGATGTCTCTATGTCCGGAAGAGGACGACATCCTGTGGGACAGCTTAAGGGACAACCGCGACCTGACTGTCCTCGTCAGCTGGAACCCTAAGGACCGGTACGACGAGTCCATCCTCCTGAACTATCACACGTTTTAAGCTTTGGTTTGTTTTAATGATGATCACACACTGCAGGCAGCTGAACGAGGAGCACAAGCAGCGCTCTCTAGAGGAAGACACCCTGTGGCTGAGATTGCGGTCGCTCACGCTGCGTCTGATTGGCTGCATCTCTGCGCTCACTCACCACACATCACGCAACTCTGAGAAGACGACTGAAAACGGAGTGGCAGCCAAACCGTCTTCTCTACGGTCGCTGCTCTCACAGCTAGAAAACACACTAAACCAGGCCACGCAGTTCACGGAAAAACAGCTGCAGGTCAGAACCGTTACAGACCGTTTAGCAAATGCAGTTTTTTTTTTAATTGGTCCAAAATCCTGCACCACATAACTGTACATGCTTTTAATAATGAATTTAAACATTTTAAATTAAAATATACAGTTTCCCATACACATCTGTTATTTTAGTATTATTTATAGTATTTATTAATATTTTGAATTTGCTTTTATTTTTTTTATTTTTTTTTTCATATTTTATTTACCTTTACATTTTTTTTTTCCATTTTAGTACTTATTTTATTTTGGTTAACATTTCTCATCTACGTTTTTCTATCTAATATTAAGATTTTATTTTATATCAATGAACAAAAGTTATTTTAATAGTTTAATTAGAGTAAAACCATGTATTGTATCAACTATCCAATAACTTTGACCCTAAAACTAGTCTGTTTCTGATGTAACCCAAATGTGGGTGAAGAACAGTGTTATTTTACTATTATTTCTATACTATTTCAGTATTAATATTTTGAATTATATTTTATATTTTGAGTTTTCATTTTAGTTTTAGTAATTCTGTAATGAGCTTTTGTCATTTTTATTAGTTTATTTTAATTTAGCTTTATTCTATTTAATTTTAGTTTTAGTAATTTTAGTACTTAAGCTTGTTTTCAGTTGCCAAGACAACGTTTCTAATTTTCATTTAGTTATTTTATTTCAATTAACAAAAGTGATTTTTAATAGTTTTAGTTACAGTTACAACACTGGTGAAGAAAAATAACATTGTTTTATTTTATGATTTTTCAAATTTTTGCTAACAATATTAAACGCTAACAAAATAAATACATTAACATCAAATAAAAAAAAAAATGACTACCTTGTGTTTTCTAAAAATGTAATGAATACACAATTTTCAGAACATATGAAGAGTTCATTTGCAAAAACCGATAACTCAAATTTTTTTTTTCTTCATAGCTCTTTTTTTTTTTTTAAGTGGCGTTTATCGGTTTTTGCAAATGAACTCTTCATATATTGGATAGGAAAGGAAGTTAAGTCCATTGATTGTGTGTGTATGTTGTGGTTCACAGCATCAGTACCCATTTGTGGGTCCAGTGCCGTCTCGTCTGGCTCAGGCTCTGTCCAGTGGTTGCTGTCAGTGTCAGCTCTCATCTCTACAGCTCCCTCTGCACCTCCAGGAGCTCGAGGCCGCTGGACTGGGTTCGTTACTGCACACCTCGTTATGTACAGTGTCCGTCTGCTTAGCCAATCCTGTTTGATTTCATGGCAAATAGCATATTTATTCTGTAACAGTCAGTTTTAAATGTGATTTTTCTGGCCTGAAAAAGATTGAAACAAATAAGATTCTACTAAAAAATATATATAATATTATATATTGTTTTATTTTTTATTATATATTTATTAATTTATACTATTTATTATATATTACATTATGTATTTTTTTATTATATTTTTAATCCTTCAATTTAATTTGACTTATGATTGTATTACACTAATAATTTTGTCTCTTGTATTTTTAGATGAATCAACAGCACTTCAGACACAAATTTCTAATCTTTTCAAGTCTTTAGCAGTACAACTTCAAGGTATGTTTAAAATTACTTCAATATTTTTGAACATTTTCATGTTTAATTTTTCACATTTTATCACAAGTTTAATCAATATTGGTATCCATATTAACCAATATTGGTTATTTTCTTTCACTAAAATGAAATCATTTTGTTTCTGATTTTTTTTTCTTTTTTGCTGATGAAACCAATTCCATGTGGCCAGCATAATAATAATAATAATAATAATAATAATAATTCAGCCCACTTTCACTATCCAATCAAATCCTGATGAAAATAATTCACCCTAAATGAACATTTTTTTAAATTATTTATTTTCTGTTAATGTAACCAAGTCCATGTGAGCAGGGAAAATAATAATAAATATTATTGTTATTATTATTATTATTCAGCCCACTTTCACTATCCAGTCAAATCCTGAAGAAAAAAATGCACATTACAGAAGTTAAATGTGTTGCAAATTATTTCATGTCGACTTTTTCCTACATGCTTTTCCAGATATGTTGGAAAAATGTAAAGGTGACCCATTAGAAGTTAAAGACAGTCAAAGCACGACGCAACACTTTTTACTGGAGAATCTAGTCTACTTTGTTGAAGTGAGTCTCTCTCCATCACTGAATTTAAGAGAATACAGGACTCTCTTGAGAAAATAAAAATAATTCATTCTTAACTGTTGGTTCCAGACCGTTTGTATCGTCCTATGGGTGTCTAATTACTGTGGAAGCGTCCTCCGACCCTTGAAGTCCAGTTTACAGAAGAAGAAGAAAAAGAAAAAAGAAGCCAGCACTGTAACGGTAGTAACGGCTCTGATCTCTCCCGAGTCAAGATTTATGCAGTGTAGTTGGAGGGAATGTGGATCAGTCTTTGTTTATGTTCTGATTTGTCTCTCCCACACAGCCGCCGGTGCTCTCAGCCTATCAGGAGTTCAACAGCAGCTTGCAGAGTCTCCTCAATCAGGCGCTGGAGCACATCAAGAGCCAGGAGATCAGCCTGACGGCGCTGAAGCTGGGAGCCCTCAGTCTGGAGGGACAAACCCAGTCTGAGGTGCGTCTCTAAAAGACAGACTTTTGATTATCAGCATCATGTCTGGATACTATTACAGGGCTCCAGACTGCGACCATTTTTTCTGCCGGTGCGACTAATTTTTGTGAGCGGTCGCACTGGCGCGACCACCGCGTTGTCCAACTCTTAATTTCCATTTAGTTTGTTGAAGTATTAAAATAACTCAAATTAAATAAAACTAAAAACTTCATAAAAGACCTATACAGACATAGTAAATTCAGACATAATGTAACTCAAATTAAAATGAATAACAAATACATTTTTGTGAGCGGTCGCACTGGCGCGACCACCGCGTTGTCCAACTCTTAAGCTCTGCCCTTTCTGTTGCATATGAGAAACATCAAACGGCAAACGAAAGCGAAACTAAACCTCGCTACATTTCCGCTGTGCAGCGCGGACCGTTTATCAGCTCGGACCGTGACGCAAACAAACTCGTCCGAGCTCAGAACTGCTTTACTCAGGAGCCAAAGTTGATTTCGCGACAAATTAAAATGAATAACAAATACAAATACAAATCAAACTACATTAGTTTATCAGTAATCCTAAAAAATAACACTGCCAAACACACATGCTAAAAAACAACAATTTACTGACACACAGTAAGAAATGGTTATAAAAACTGAAACAGAAGCGAAACAAGTAATAGGAAAGAGGAGAAATAAAAAGCTATACTTACTATTATTATTATTATTATTATTAATAATATTATCATTATTATGTTATAAATATAATAATATGTTAATATATGTTATAAACAGCGCTGACACACGTCAGGAAACCAGAAGCGGTAACACTATCTGTAACCATGGTGTTGTGGTAGAAATAGTCGAATGCATTACATCATTCATTTCAGGGTTTGTACAACCTTTTGAGAGAGAAATTCAAGCACTTTTCAATGGCTTTCAAGCATTTCACACAACTATTTTCAGCACTTTAAAGCTCTAAAATGATCCAGTTTGAAGGTTATTTTTAATGGGATAACCAAAATATACTTTGTGGTAAACAAACACTTAATGTAAAATTTAAAAAAATAAATCAAATCACAATTATTGCCAGTAGACAGCAGCAGAGGAGCACTTATTGGCTTAGTAGTCATTCATTTCTACTTTTTCTCTATATTTTGAAATTATAAAATCACTCTTATAAAATATCAAATGATCAAGAAATCAGATTTTGTCATAATTTTACACTTTTTAAGAAAAGTCGCAAAGTGCCTTGAAAAGCAAACTTTTCTTCAACTTGCTACTAAATCACACATAATCACTGAAGTTGGTCAGTTCCATATACTAGAAGAATAATGGTACATTTAATAAGAGTGGAATATATCATTTTTTCTATATAAAATTAGATTTTGCACCTGTTACTGTTGTTAATAAAACTACATTTTGTATGCATCTTAATTCAAGGTTAATGATTTACTGTCAAATCTGTATAAACAATAAACAAAAGAAAAACAAGAAATGAACATGAACTATTAGTAACTGCACTTGCAAAGCAATAGTAATTTTATGATTAAATGATCTATATTTTAATACTCCCACACACCACCCCCAGCGCTACCAAATCTGCTCCTGGCGCCACCATCTGTAGAACTTAGTGGCGCTGGTGCCACTGCCCTCAAATGTTAGTCTGGAGCCTTGTATTATAATATGTATTTATACTTTAAATTGGCTTTTATTTTTAGATTTTCATTTTTCTTTTTCTTTTTTATATTTCTATTTAGCTTTAATTGTTTTTATTTCAGTTGGTTTTCGATATTCCAACATTTATCATTTTAAAATAGTTCTGAAGGAAAAAGTTAAGGATTTTTAAATAAGAACAGTTAAGAATATTCCCAAAAAATGCTTCTTAGTGGTATAGCAGTCTTAAGAAGAATTCAAATTCTTGAAAAGAATCTTAAAAATAATTCATTTAATGAATTTATTGGGTTGTTTCAAGTTAATTGTTGTAAATATAATATAATTTATAATGTATAATTTTTAAATTGAATTGTTTAATTTTAATTAAAAAATCTTTTGTTTAATTATTTTATTTACGGAAAAAAGTTAAGAATGTTTTGTATTCCCAAAAACACTTCTTGACTATTATACCAAAACTTAAGAAGAATTCGGAGTCGTCTTAAATTCATTTTATTTAAAAAATAATTATTTAATGAATTTGTTAGGTTATTTCAAATTAATTGTTGTAATTCTAATATAATTTAATTTATTGATTTTTAAAAAAATTATAATTTATTTTGTTTTTTTTATGATTTAATCAAGTTTAATTATAGAAAAATTTAGTTTTGATTTTTAATCATTTAATTAAAGTTTTTTTTTTTTTATTGTTTAATTATAATTTAAGGAAGAAGGTTAAGAATATTTTGTATTCCCAAAAATACTTAATTATAACAAAACTTAAGAATTCAAATTCTTGAGAAGAATCATCTTAAATTGTCCCTTGTCATCATTTAATTAATTTATTGGGTTGTTTCTAATTAATTGTTTTAAATATTGTTCTTAAGAAAATATTTGAAAACTACTTGGGACTTATAAAATTTCTTAACTTTTGTGAATCTGGCCCATGGTCCCATAAATAGTGTAAAGCTAGTGAAATGCATCAGTGTGTATGCAGTCTGAGGTTAAACTAGGTCATGATGCTTCAAAGAAAGCGTTTCTCAGTTTTTGACCGCTGTTTTCTCGCTTCATTCAGGCGGAAGAGACCTTCACGAAGACGGCCATGGATAAGGTACAGAGCAGCTACCTGCGCTCGCTGCAGGAGATCGGGGAACTGTTGAAGAAGAGAGCGGACACGTTAAAATCCCTCAAAATCTGAGCGCTCCATCGATCCGGTCCCCGACCCGCACGGCGTCCTCGGCCCCTAACGCAATCCTCCCGTCTCAGTCTGTGAACTCGGCTGGTCTCGTCTCCTCTTCCTATTTAACCGTCTCATTACTCACGTACAGACACAGGCACAACAACGGCTTCAGCACAAACATCTGCGGTGCTCTGCACAGCACTTTTAAGTGGAAACGAAAACTTCATGTCCCTAGCAAAACTACATAGGCAAATGAAAATAAGCAATTTTAGAAGTACTTCTATAAATTATTGTACATAGTGTGAAGATAAAGAATATCAATGAGAACTCCTTGGCGAATTAAAGTGAACTACTTTGTCCTTTGTCGATGTCTTGCGTTATTGTCTCTCTCTCTTCCCAGCCGTAAACCTTGCGATTGACGGTTCGTTTTCAGACGACACTCCAAAGCAAAACGGGCCCTAACGGTGCCGCTCCGTGTCGCAAGTAGCCAACTTCCAGACTGACACTCTCTGCGACGCGTTTACGTAGCCGTTCGCGATTCACAACCAGCCAAGAGCTACGCTTCGTCCCGAGGAGATTTTGCGCAAACTTTCGGCGGGGTGGCGCGAGTATCCAGATGCTTCGGGTGCTTCTATTGCGATATTTGTTTGTATATTACAAATGACTTTACTTGAGCCACAAGCGTACGAAATGTAGCTTTCCCGACTGTTTGATTGGAATCGCCACCATGTGAAAACAAATAGCATCGAGTTCTGCTTGAGGTTTGGGAAAGTTTGTGTATGTTTGTTAACGTGATGGTCAAAGACGTTTATTCAATCATGTTTAGAATTAATTTTATGCTTAAATGAATCGATTGGTTGGGGCGTGTTGTTTACTTTGAAAAATTGTGATTGCACTGATGATGATGTTTTATAATCGTTGCATACCAAAAATGTCCAAATTAACCTTGCGTTAAAGGAATAGTTCACCCCAAAATGAAAAATCTGTCATTTACTCACTCGTGTCGTTCCAAACCCATTCGAAATTCGCTCCTCTTCAGAACACAAATAGTTATATTAATCGATTCTGAGATATTTCTGTCCCTTCGTTGAAAGTCTTTTCACCCAAAACACAGACGCTTTAAAACATTGGTTAAAAATATTTTAAAAAATAATTAATGTGAATCTAGGGGTTTGATTCAAGTCTTCTGAATAGACAGGATCGTTTTATATGATGAACAGATTTAATTTATGCTTTTATTCACATACAAACATTGAAGGTGAACATAAACAGAAGCTCAACCGTACTTGCTTGACGCGCGAGAACGAATCTCATTGGTAAACATTGTTTGGCGATGAATGTTTTTGTGAATAAAAGCCTAAAATAAATCCTTTAATCTTCAGAAGACTTGGAATGAACTCACTCGACTCGAAAGTTTTGAAGTGTCTGAGTTTTTGGTGAACAGACTTTCAATGAAGGGACAGTAACATCTCAGATTTGATTAAAAATATCTAAATTTGTGTTCCAAAGATTTTGGGTAAATTATGAGCGAATTTTCTGTTTGGGGTCAAATAACTTCAATGTCGCAGTAGAGCTGAAGATAGGGTTATATAAGTGCAACTTGTTTACAATGTTTCCGAGCGCCATTATGAATCATGTTTCTAGCGTGTATTATACGGTGTGCTGCAATCTACAAGCTTTCACTGCTTTAGACCTGCTTGGGGAGGGTGGAAAGACGCTTTTCTCTTCTTTATTGTTATTTTGATCCAACACGACGGGATACGGCTCTACTTGCGTGGCTCGGGGACTGAAGGGCTCATTGCGTGTCCTCACCGTCACAAAGCACGAGGACGACGGGCGCGTCTGGACTGAGGAGGTCGTTTGGAGATGGTCAAGACGTGTCGGAAGGCTGTCGGCGGATGAATTCTTTTATTAGGGAAATTGAGAAAATACAAACAAAAACACTGGAATGTGAAAAGGAGTTTTTTAAATAAAAAGTAAATGTTCCACATGCCGTGTCTGCTTTTTTTTGCACCCTTTCATGCAATATGAAATGTATAAGCAAGGTTTGCTTTCACACGGCTTGCTTTATCTTTAAAGTCAGCATGAAATCAAGAGATTTACTTTATATATGTTCCTGGTCTTACTGTGAGTGATTTAACATTGCATGATTTCATGTTGACTTAAAAATGATTTGATCTTGAAAAATTGGTTTGCTTTTGTATTTTGTTTGCTTGCAGGATTTTGACCTTTCCAGACAAATATTAATTTCTTAAATAATTATTCCAATCATATATACAATTATGTAATAAAAAATGTTATATATATATAAAAAATAAATGAAAACTAAATTTAAAAGTATATTTTATAACTCATAATTACATAATTGAATCGCTTTTTGAATTTTACAATTCAGTATAAGCAAATTTCCTCCATCTGTTTACAATTTTTTTCTCCTGTAAATGTCCTGTTTCACAGAAATAATCAAGTTATGGGGGAAAATTAGTTGCCGTTTCATGTTGACTTCAAAAAATATTTGATCTTAAAATATTGGCTTGCTTTTGTATTTTGTTTAATAGGCTACAGGATTATGACCCTTCCAGACAAATATTTAATAATTAAAATGTTATATTTTATATAAATGTACATAATTTAAATATTATATATAAAAAATTAAAACTCAATTTAAATGTATATATTAGTTATAATCACGTAATTGAATTGCTTTGATTTGATTTCTTCAACTTTTCACATTTTTTTTATTTTATAATATCTTAGAAAATACATTTAAAAGTGCATAATTATATTAATACATAACAATTTATACTTGCGTGAATCAATAGCTTTCTGAGCTTTATTACAGTCGATCACTTGCAGATGAGTATAAATGAGTAGTGCCGTAAACTGAATACTACCTGTTGCAAAGTTGTTCGTGAATTCTTTGTTTTTCAATTGTAAACTCCAAATATGGCTCACTCCGAAATCAAATTTAATGTCAAGCACGTTAAAGGTTAGCAGACATGTCAGTTTATTAAGTAACTGTTGCATGCAAATGTTGCATGCATTTGCCTGTCAAAAAGTTATTAATAGCTTCCAGCAATCCCACTCATCTGCAACCGACGTGAAGGGTGTGGAAACCAAAAAGATGACTCGATACAAAGAGTGACTGTGTATAACTTTCTAAAACTAAGTGGGTGGATGTGTTAGAGAGTAAAACAAGACAAAAGCCACATGATTTTGTGCGGTGTGCGTCTATTAACCAAATGACATCATGAAGCGGACGAGCCCTTTCACTACAAAAGCGCCTTTCTGTGCATCAAGTCTTTGTGACTGAGTTACAGTAGCACACGTGTGACCTGCGATTATAATACTGCTCACAATGAGGAGAATCTCACCAAACATGTCAGATTTCAGCCTGAATCCAAAGAAAAAATAATAAAAAAATTTGCATAAAATAAATGCAGCCTATATATATATATATATTCATGAGTTACACCATAACCCAATTCCCATTGTAAAATATTTTTTAATAACTAAAATGCAAAATATATGGTGTTGTTTAAATTGTAGTTTAAATGTAAGTATTTACTAGTATTCACTGTACAGCTAAATGTATTACTATAGAAGTTTTAGACATTTATTTACAAAAAAACAAAAACAATTGCGAGATGTTAACCCTGAATTCAGAGGAAAAAAGTCCGAATTGGGATTTGAGTGTATATCTCGCAATTCTGACAATTTTTTTTCCCTAAAGTCACAATTACTTTTTTGTTTTATTCCATGATGGGGGGAAAAAAACTGAAATGTGAGATAAACTCAGAATTCTGAGAAAGAAAATCAGAATTATGAGACGTAAACTCAGAATTGAGAGAAAAAGAACAATCTTGCAATTTTGGCTTTTTTTCTTCAGAATCTCGCAATTCTGACTGTTTCTCACAATTCTGAATTTATCTCACAATTCTGTTTTTTTTGTTGTTGTTTTTTCATGCCGGAAACAAGCTTCCATACATTACAAATGGGGCGTTTAATGCAATAAAAAATAAAATAAAATAAATAACAGAAATGAGTTTACAAAAATAATCCAGATGCATTACAGCAAAATATAATTTCTTTTTTTTCCTCTAAGTGAAACATGACATGAATGTGTGAGATTCATCTGTCAAGAGTTGCAGAAAGCAATATTCAATCATTTCTACAAACAAAGTAAATCAAAAAATGACATCTTCCAGCTATGAGGACACTATATAAAGATCCGAAAATAAAATTCTGTGACAAGAACAGCACTTTGTTTTCATATAAAACAGGTTGAGCTACATTTCTAAGCAGGTGTCCTAGTGCGAGATATTAGTGAACAAATCATAATATATTAGAGCTTCTAACACGAGGAAGGATGATAATTCAAACTTCTTAATTTCCTGTGCAACATCTCTGCCATCCATTAAGCACTGGATATACTGAACACAACGTCTTTCGCTACTTTCCCCTCTTGGATCGTCCTTTCCGGCCGCTCAGTTTGCCGGGGCCGTGGGCCGAGGGCCCGGGCTGTGGGGCGGCAGGGGCCGAAGCGATGTTGATCTGACCCTCTTGGATCTCTTGCCGGGCGTCTGCCGGCATGCGGTCGATCTGCTGCCGCGTCTCCAGGTAGAACATGACGTCTCGCAGCTGCTCCTGCAGCTCGGCGATCTGGCCGTCTTTATTGGCCGCCGCCTCGTGAGCCCGCCTCTCCTCCTCCTGCAGCTGCGCCTGGAGCTGCGTCTGATTGGCTCGCAGGCATCGGTTCATCTCCTGCTCCTCCCGCAGCTCTTGACTGAGCTTCACCACTTTGTTGTTCAGCTGTGAACATCTGCAGAAAACAGCGCAAAAATGTCAAAAGACTGTGTAAACAGTGTATTACTGTTAAAAACGGCCTTTAAATAAACAATATTTACTACTAATAAATACACTGCAATAACTATAGCCACTACATTCAAGAAATAAAAAAAAACATAAAAGTTTAAAATAAAATAAAAAATCACAGAAAAATTCTGAAATCTTCCACCGAAGGAAATCTCAAGATTAATTTATATTTTATTAATTAATATTTTTTTATTTGTATTGATTTATATTTATTAATAATATTACTATTATTATAGTACAAACATGAACTTAAGTCACCAATATTTTGGAAACTATGTTTACCATGCAGTGTTATTTTATTATCATTCAGTTTTCATTTTTATTAAGGTTTTAGTCATTTCTATTGCATTTGTATGTGTTCTTTATTATTATTATTATTCCTCCCGAATGGGAGTCTATGGCAGCCCTATGAAGGGAACATAGGAAAATGATGAAATTTGGCACACTTGTAGTGATGGTCATGAATAGTGATCTGACCAACTTTGGGGTCTCTAGGACCAACTCTATAGCGCCACCACCAGTTCAAAAATTCACTTTTCAAACGATTATTCGGATGATTATGAAAAATTCATTTGAAAGGTAAAGTAAATTTTACTTCTTCTCAATGGATTGTTTTTCTTTGACGAGTTCGTTGAGTTTCCGCTCCAAACTGTCACACTTGTCAATCGTCTCCTTGAATTTGGCCTTCATGTTGTTGATCTGAAACCCACACAAACATAAAGAAGCTGGATCACTGATGTTCATACAAGTTATAGCAGGTTATTATGATCTTTAACATTATGCTATTATGGTTTTGTTCATGTAAACTGTGCGGTCCTCACCTCCTCCGCTGTGTCTTTCTCCAGATGAACTATTTTATTCTCCCAGTAAATGCGCTGAGAATCCAGCTGGCTGGTTAATAAATATGAATACTGAAGGAAAAAGATATGTTAAAAAAATTATAAGGTGATGAAGAGGATCCAAGACAACACACACACACACACACACACACCTCGAGCTGCAACGCATCGATCTTCTCATCCTGACACGTGTCGCCCTCACACTCGTACTGCACCATCTTCCCGTCGGTTTTACTGGCAACAAGCCGATGGACGTAGTTATCTGATCAACATAAGGACAAAGGCTCAGAGTCACAATTCTTACAAACTATTTGAAATATAAAAAGTTTGAAAAATCTAATTTAAAAATAAAACATTCAAATATGAAACAACATTCAATGCATTTAACCTGCATATTTTATGAGTGAAATAATAACGGGGGAACTTGATTTTATCCAGTTGTGAAAACAAAAATGAACTTTTGAATTTAAAAATTAAAATTAAAATTCCAAATGGCTCTGGCTAGTCTGATTGGACCAGGTTTATAATAGTTAATTGAAACTAAAATTAAAACTAAAACCATAAAAACCATTTTAATTTTTATATGAAATAAAATAAATAATAACGGAAATAACTTATTTTATTTCAGTTAGTTGCCAAAGTATCATTTCTCATTTTATTTTAGCTTAACTTGAGGTACTAAAATAACTCAAACCTAAAACTGAACTGAAAATTAAGAATTATATAGACATATTTAAAAAATAAAACTAATAAAAAATTTAAAAACACAACAAAATTACTATAACTTTAAAATTTTAATGAAAACAGAAAATATTAATAAAATAATTCAAAAACATTTCATAAAAACAATGTAAAACATGATAATAATCCATAATCTGACATATTTTAATATGAATGATCAGCAATAAATAATGTAAGGCAAGACTTAATTTTATCCAGTATGATTTGATATTATTCAATATTAATCACCAGAAAAGTTCATTTCAGTGAAAATATAGAACTATTATTTTCAAGCATGCGACTGCACATCAACAGAATTCCACTAGCAGCTTTGCTCTCTGTGACATCACACACCTCCAGCGTAGTCCCAGACCCTATGATTGGTCAGCTGCATGGCGTAAGTGTGCTGCGTTTCCTCAAAGTGCTTGTAGGCATGACGACTAACGTAGCGTCCGCAGCCGATATGACCGCAGATAAGACAGATCCACAGATTCTATGAGACATTAACAAATATGGCTTAAATATAATATAATGAAACGTCCATCTATGTGAGTGAGACCAGGGCTGCAGCCTGCAACAAACAATTATTTAAAGGGGTCATATGATGCTTAAACCGCATAAACACATTTCATTACACCAAATAATGTTCTTTTTAACAGCATCATACGACCCCTTTAATCAATTAATCTGTCGATTAAGTACTCGATTAATCAGTTTTATTTTCAGTATTTTAGTTGTTTGTTTTTTTTTTAAAGGTCCATACAGTGTGTAAACTGTGCAAACTGAAAAATGTATCTATGTAGGATATATGCTATACATTATATGATAAAAGAAAACAAAGAAGAAGAAGAAAAACAAAGACTATTTCTATGGAAGACGAGAGCATCAAAACGGAAGTTAGAATCTATAATGGCGGCGCTCATCGGTTACTCAGGAAAAAGGTGGATAGTAATCATATTACATTTATATCCAATTAAAACAGTCCCTTTATATTTACTGCTCTGATAAAATTACCACCATCTGTGTTACATGCAGCATTTTAAACCTACATTTAACAAAATGTATAATTAACAGCATGAGTATCGTATGAGCACTTAATGTAGAATATTCCCATGTTTAGGATAACTTGAGTCAGGTGCCTTTCCCGCAGCAGATCGCTGTGCATTTCGCATGTCTTTTGTCCAAAGAAATGTGTTATTCATTACTGTAACGATGTTTTCTGTGTGCGATTAATCGATACTCAGCTTCTTTTCTGTTGATTTTATCGATTAGTTGTTGCAGCCCTAAGTGAGATCTGAAAGATTTGTTACCTCTTGCACTCCACACTCAAAACACTTGTTCTCCTCCACGGGTTCAGGAGTCTGACAGTATCTGCACACAGGACACCTGCAGAAGAAGTGCACACTATTAGTCTTCTTAAAGGGATAGTTCACCCAAAAATTCTAATTTGCTGAAATGTCCTTATCCTCAGGCCATCCAAGATGTAGATGAGTTTGTTTCTTCATCAAATTTGGAGAAATGTAGCATTACATCACTTGCTCACCAATGGATCCTCTGCAGTGAATGGGTGCCGTCAGAATTTTGGCCAAAGCAACGGTTTGAAGTTAAAAATGTTTTAATGATGGATTTGTTTTGGATTACTTGTGGATTATTGTGATGTTTTTATCAGCTGTTTGGACTCTCATTCTGACGGCACCCATTCACTGCACAGCATCCATCGGTGAGCAAGTGATGCTACATTTCTCCAAATCTGATGAAGATACAAACTCATCTACATCTTGGATGGCCTGAGAGTGAGTGAATGTTCAGCAAATGGATGAACTATTCCTTTAAAGACAATGTGACGTCAAAAAGACCATTTACTTTCTTCATTAATGTCCCTTCTTCAGTCTAAATCTAATATTTATGTGTCATAGTTTGAGTTAGTAGTCTGTTCATGTCAATAACTCATAAGAATGAGCGTTAGTAATAGTGATGCATGCTTTAGCAAACTCCACTAATAATATCATTACCTACTTTTCATGCCCAATCAAATCCTGATGAATAAAATAAAGTCCCACCCTACATAATTTCCCACTGAATATCGGTTCACTCAGAAATATGTCACATGAATGCATCACACGTGCCAATAATTCATGTAAACACTTAAACCTGAAACCATCTCAACAGCAGCGCTTTGAACTCCCATTGTGTGCATGAAGCATGACACTGTGACGTTCATCTCACAGGTCAGAGGTCAACTATGACAATTACACAAAAACACAACAGCGAGAATATAGAACGGCCCAGCAAACTTTTATGACATGTCAATGAAGAATCAGGATGAAAAGGTTAAAAGTGACGCACGTAAATAACATGAGAGCAAAAGATGAGCATAAACAGTGTCATGCACTGATGCATCATGGGAGAAGAATGTGACGTGAGGGTGTGGGTGAAATTTTCCAAGGCGTGAACAAAATGAACTAAAAAAATATTAACTATATATATATATATGTGACCCTGGAGCACAAAACCAGTCTTATATATTTGTAGCAATAGCCAAAAATACATTGTATGGGTCAAAATTATAGATTTTTCTTTTATGCCAATACATACATCAATGGAAAGCTTATTTATTCAGCTTTCAGATGATGTATAAATCTAAATTTTGAAAAATAGACACTTAAGACTGGTTTTGTGGTCCAGAGTCACACACACACACACACATATATATATATATATATATATATATATATAAACTTACAACTTATGGTTGATAAATGTAAAACAAATTAAAATGATTTAAATATCAAATGAATATAATAAGTCAATATTAATTATATTATAATTAGGGTAGGGTCAGACTTGAATTTATCCAGTAGGATTAAAATTAATATTACTATTTAATATAAATGTTCCCAGTCCACACAACCTTGGATATATTACCAGAAAAGCTATTTTATATTAAAATATTTAAAAAACAAATATTTTTTGTTTTTCAAATTATTAGAAAGTAAGTCATTTTTATAGCAGGTTGTGAATGACAGCACTCACGATGCATCCTCCCATCTCTGCAGACACTGGCTGTGAAAGCTGTGGTTGCACAGGGTGGTCAACACGCCGTTGACGGACTCGTCCATGCGCTCCAAACACACGGTGCACTTGGGCAGCTCAGTCAGATCCATCACAGGTAAACTGGCCCCCTGTTTATAATGAAGAGTTTGAGATCATTCAAAACATTCCAGAACACTGCAGCTATTGTTATGCATGTAAATCAGTGCTGGAAACACAACGCGTGTGTGTGTGTGTGTGTGTGTGTGTGTGTGTGTGTTTCAACAGAAACAGCTAGTCAACAACAAAACAGGTTCATCCTGGTCACTCAAGCAATGAATCGGTCTAAAACAATGTTACACTGCCAAGAATTTGAACACTTAGTGTCGTTTCTTCAAATCATAGTAGTTGCATGCTATTAATTTTAGAACCTATTGTAAATAATTACATCTAAAACATAAATGTGGTTGTTCTGAGTATTTTAAATATGTTGATGTGTAGTTGATAAGGTGTTTGGGTGGTTGCCAATCATTTTAACACTTAGCGTTAGTGCTTTGTTCAAATCATAATAATTGCTTAACAAACCACACATCAATGGAAAGCTTATTTATTCAGCTTTCAGATGATGTATAAATCTCCATTTTTTAAATTGACACTTAAAGGGATAGGTCACCCAAAAATGAAAATTAGCTTGTTATTTACTCACCCTCAAGCCATCCTAGGTGTATATGACATTCTTCTTTCAGACGAATACAATCGGAGTTATATTAAATATTAATAATGTCCAGGCTAATCCATGATTTATAATGGGAGTGGATGGTAGCCCAAAATTTGAAGTCCAAAAAATTGCACCCATCCATTATAAAAGAAGCCCACACGGCTTCGGGGGGTAAATAAAGGCCTTCCGAAGCAACGCGATGCGTTTGTGTAAGAAAAATATCCATATTTACAACTTTATAAACCTTAATCTCTAACTTCCGCTAACTGTCGTACGCTCGTGCACGAGAGAGTGGCGTCCAGCGGATGACGTAGGACGGAGGCAAACACGGTGACAAACGCGGAAGTGACGAACGTGGAAGCGCAGAGGAGAGAGCACAACAAAACACCGGTCACGAATTAGTAGTACAAAACGAGGATTTGTAAAGAAAAATGTC
>NW_015645567.1:79028-81763 GCF_001515625.1 Sinocyclocheilus rhinocerous | reverse complement strand
GCCTTAAAGGGTTAGTTCACCCAAAAATGAAAATTAGCTTGTTATTTACTCACCCTCAAGCCATCCTAAGTGTGTATATGACTTTCTTCTTTTAGACGAATCCAATCGGAGTTATATTAAATAATGTCCAGGCTAATCCATGCTTTATAATGGGAGTGTATGGTAGCCTACATCATCCGCTGGACGCCACTCTCTCATGAAAGTGCGTACGACAGCGGAAGCTAGAAGTTAAGGTTTATAAAGTTGTAAATATGGATATTTTTCTTACACAAACGCATCGCGTTGCTTCAGAAGGCCTTTATTAACCCCCCGGAGCCGTGTGGACTTCTTTTATAATGGATGGGTGCAATTTTTTTCGACTTCAAATTTTGGGCTACCATCCACTCCCATTATAAAGCATGGATTAGCCTGGACATTATTTAATATAACTCCGATTGGATTCGTCTAAAAGAAGAAAGTCATATACACACTTAGGATGGCTTGAGGGTGAGTAAATAACAAGCTAATTTTCATTTTTGGGTGAACTAACCCTTTAAGGCTGGTTATATATATATATTCTATACTATATAGTAGGTGAAAAACAGTACACCATTAGAAAAGTATGTCCGAATTCATAGTATTTGAAAAACGGTAGGCGTAAAGTGTGAAGTGTCGATAGACGCTATTATCTCATGAAGCCATGGGACAGGATTTATGAATGGCAGTGAAGCGGCGAAACTGACATCGGTAGGTCATGTGATAATAACAAGATGGCAGACGCACTACATCCGAATTTAATTCATACTACCCAATATTCATACTATATAGAACATACTTTGTAACAGTTGTTATAGGTGCTGTATGTAATATTTTGACTGTGCAAAAGCATAAAAATACCAAAATATGTTTGCAGATATTAAGAAAACATGTTAACATACTTGTTTCTATGAAAAACAACGCTACAGTCAGTTATTCTACTTGTGAAATGTGCGTTCCGTGTCAGTATGCCTGTTTTTGTTTTGGTCTGTGTGACTCCGCCCACTGCCAATTTACCCAATAGTATTTTGACACCCGGGTTGCCAGTTCACGGAAATCACAGTGTATTGAAGCCATGGAAACCAGCAAACGATCTCTGGGTCAGAGATCGCAGATTCTAAACGACCTAAAAAGCCTCAGCATCCATCTAAAAAGCTTGACGACCAGAGGAATATTAAAACACGGATGAATCACCTCATCAGCTAACAGTGTAAGGCTTATTGCCTTCCATTGTCAGTTGCGTTTGTTCTGATGAGTTTCCTAATCTGGCAACCCGTGTGAGCGCTGAGTCTGAGAAGGAGGCGGCGGGAGAAACAACTCTCTCCATTATTTTGAATTTGGACTGCAGTACCCATTTCAACCGCTAGCCGTCAATATCACATACTGGGAAAATGAGCCTATTTTCAAAAATAGTGGAGTGTTCCTTTAAGTAAGTTTCAAACCAATTGTAGTACCTACTAGACAGACAGTGTGTGATTTCAGACACATCATTGGTGGTTTGTTCGAATCATAATGGTTACTTGCTTTGGTAAACGCTACTAACTAACGCACCAGAGTCTTACCTCTTCAGATTTGATGACTTCCGCTCTCTCCACATAGACTAACTGGCAGACAGCATCCTCAATGGAGTTGAACTGACGGCCGTTGCATGCTGTGTAGAAGCTGTCGGCATCGGCCTAAAGAAATGAAAAAACACAATTACGGTCAATTCATAAAATACTGAAAATCAAAGAAACTTCAGCAGGCTAATTTGCATGAGTTTATTTTGCAAATCATGTAAATCAAGCAAATCAACTTCTTGTGAAAAGTGTAGCTGCAGGCAGCAATTAATGAGTCTTTACCAGAAAATGCATGAAGGTGTTTTTCTGACGAACTGTGTTGAACACCAAACAGACAGACTAGGGACTTTGAAGATCCTGCGCAGTCAAACTTCAGTTAATTGTAATTGTTCTTTTATGTGGTTAAGTAACTGACCTGACTCCTGAACTTGACCAGCACCATGTACTGGTTGGGCATGGAGTCCCGGATGATCTTCATGTGCTCCATGACGTCATTGAAGGGAGCCACAAACTTCATGAGGTCATGGCTGGTCATGGTGGTGGGTACGGTGAGGATACACAGCATCGCGCTGCGCCGCACGTCCTCTGTGAGCGACGTCATCTTACTGTCAACACCACATCACACAAAACAAGAGCGATGGCTCAGAGTCAACAATGCAACAAATTGTCTATTGATCTAAAAGAAAAATTCCATGTTTTTTGTTTTTTTTGGACAAAGTACCATTGTATATCACCGCAGTATTATTAGTAGTATTACAGGGTATTAGTATTAGCATAGAGAGAGAGAGAGAGAGAGAGAGAGACAGAGATAGATAGATAGATAGATAGATAGATAGACAGGTGCACTTCCTCCTTCACTGTCATAAATACATATCCATAAGAAACCTCTACTTCAACAAATTCACCAACTTAATAAAGAACTTTACAGCCATTAGTGAAACAGAACAAATAAAGATAGTATTAGGAGAGGGACAGACAGCAGCACTTGCTGCGAGATACGTGTGGATGTGCCACAGCCTGAGAGATGGCAGGTGAATATGTATGTGTGTGTGTGTGCGCGTTTTTGTGACAAATGAGGACATACATTTGTATAATGACAAAGGTATGACATAGGTATTACAAGGAGAAGGTGACTTACCCTACTGTCCACCACAGTGATCC
>NW_015645567.1:75809-78430 GCF_001515625.1 Sinocyclocheilus rhinocerous | reverse complement strand
AGATAGATAGAAGATAGATAGATAGATAGATAGACAGATAGATAGATAGATAGAACTAACTTTGTTTTGTAGAGGTGCATGATGCCGTGGACGATCTCCACTGACGGGTTTCCGCTGAAGAAGGAGATCTGATCCGGCAGCTGTTTGGAGGGAGAGTCTGGAGTCCCACTCACATCCGTTTGATCTTTAGCTTCTCCGTTTCCGTCATCTGTGGACTTCAGATCTTCTTTACCGTCCTCAACTACTGATGGAAAAAACAGTCTGTTTACTCCCCACTGGTCAAACGGCTGTCAAATCAAAGAGAGTAACTGCGCTGCAGACCTGCGCTGGGCTGGAAGGTCTCGATCACCATGTCGCTCATGACGCGGCTGCCCAGGTGCTGGTGGAGGACGGCCGCTCGCTCCAGCTCCGGTTTACCGCCCAGCGTCGCTCTAGCGGAGGCCAGCGCTTTCTCTCTCATCTCGTCCTCTGACATCTCTGAAACTGTGGGACGCAGGAGATGTGAGCTGTGACACCAGGCCTCAACATAAAGGCCTCAAAGAGATTCTAGAAACAAGCTGAGTGTGTGAATGCTCTCTGTTAACACAAAACCAGACGATCACCACATTTAACATAATGTCTCATGCTTCTCGGGTTTCTCTGCTATACTTTCAGCTCAGGTCAGTGATTCTACTGTTACTGATACACTGAATTATTCTGATTATCCAGTTTATAATTATACTTTTTATCTCACACTGTATTTGTTTTCATTACCCTGTTTGTTCTAATGGGTCCCAGAAAAAATTTTTTTTATTATTATTGTTGTTGTTTTTGTTCTTTTATTGATTATCCAGTTTATGATTACTTTTTCGCACTGTATTTGTTTTTGTTATACTCTCTGTACTACTGAGTCTCAGAAAAAATATAATAATGATAATTATTATATGATTACGTTTATCCTGTTTGTTCTAATGGGTCCCAGAAAAATATAATAATAAATAATGAAAAAACATAATAAAAAATAATTACATTATTTATTATTATTTTATTGATTATCCAGTTTATGATGACTTTTTTTCACATTGTATTTTTTTAATTATCCTGTTTGTTGAGTCCCAGAAAAATATAATAATAATAATATTATTATTTATTGTTTTTTATTATTGTTTTAATAATTATCCAGTTAATGATTACTTTTTTCTCACACTTGTATTTGTTTCATTATCCCGTTTGTTCTAATGAATTGCCTCAATGTTGTGTCTTCTGTTTATCAAGCTCTGTAACCTTGGGTCCCAGAAAAAATATAATAATTATTATTATTATAATAAATGGTTACACTTTACTTGAAGGGGTGTGCATAAGACTGACATGACACCTTCATAATCATGACATGACACATGTCATGAATATGAAGGTTTTTTATGCATGTTTATGACAACTGTTATTAAGTGTCATTCGCTCAGTTATGTAATTTTTAATGCAAAGATGACATTGTCTGAGATGTCTGTTATGGGCTATGGTTAGGGGTAGGGTTAGGTTAGGGTTAGGTCAAATAATGTCATATTTGCATTAAAAATGACATAACTGAGCGAATGACACTTAATGACAGTTGTCATAAACATGCATAAAAAACCTTCATATTCATGACACGTGTCATGTCATGATTATGAAGGTGTCATGTCAGTCTTATGCACACCCCTTCAAGTAAAGTGTTACCTAAAAAATACACTTATTTATTTATTTTTTTTATATATATGAAAATCAAGTAATGCATATGCATGTATGATTACCCTTATCAGAAGGTAATATTATGGTACTTTCATATGTCACTGTATGTCACCTTAAGAAGTTATAAGAACATTAATATTTACATGGCAGTTCAAAGTGCTTCAAACAATATCATGGTACCTGATGACATGTCCAAAAAAATGGCAATACCTTTTCGCACACTGATGATAATATGATGATAATACCGTGGTATATGAACATGGCCTTCATGCTGTACCATGGTAAACAAAGTCAGTCTCAGATACGTAACAGTAAAGGAGTGAAACTCACCGGCGCAGTATTGAAACCCGTGCGGGGAGTCAGACTGATCGGCGAGCTCGAGTCTGATCACAACCAGAGACACACTCATGTGTTCAGAGCAGACACACACACCACTCAATAACACAGATTCACACGAAAGATCGTGTCATCTGAACCATATGCCATAAACGCTGAACAGAATTACATTGAACGAGTATTAGAAGGGAAACGAGTTAAACAACAATGACGTCTGAGAATGAAACCTAAATTACTGCCTTACTTCCGGGAACAACAGAATAATTTCAAAATAAAAGTCCTTAGTCATAGTTAATAATAAGAGACTTTCAAAGCCGCTGTTTGTGAATAATATAATGGTAATATAGTTTGAGTCACATACACCATGGTATTTTTTTTATTATATTCTAATTACCAATGAGTGCACCTCTAAAGAAGACCCCTCTGTCAAGCTCCTGAAGTTCACAGATGACACCACACTCATCAGCCTCATCCAGGACCAGTGTTGCCAACTTAGCAATTTTGTTGCTAAATTTAGCAACTTTTCACACTAGCCTAGCAACTTTTTCTTCCAAATGCACCTAGCAACAAATTTAGCT
>NW_015645567.1:66447-75655 GCF_001515625.1 Sinocyclocheilus rhinocerous | reverse complement strand
TGCCCTATTTTTACAGACTTTTCTTAAAGTGTAGCACACTAACTACTAATACACTGCTTAAAACTATAACTTCAGAATTTGTAGTTTTACTAGTTTACTAGCCAATAAAAAAAACTTAAATTGTAATTGTTCAAAAATGTGTAAGTGTTCAATAATTCAATGTTGTATTTAAAAATACAGTTATATTTTAATATTATATTACCTTATATTTATCTAAATTAACATATATAAGATTTTTTTTTTGCTGAGACTTGATGTAGTGACACAATTTTGCGTCATAATTACACAATGATGTCATCGTGCAATGACATCACAACGTCATTTAGCAACTTTTAGCAACAAATCGACCTTCCTTTAGCAACTTCCCCTGAAAATTAGTTGGCAACACTGTCCAGGACAGAGACGAGTCTGCTTACAGACAGGAGGTTAAAAAGATGGCTGTCTGGTGCTGTTATAACAGCCTGGAGCCGAACACACTCAAAACAGTGGCGATGATAGTGGACTTCAGGAGGAACCCCCCCTGCACTCCCCCCACTCACCATCATGGACAGCACTGTGACTGCAGTGGAGTCATTCAGGTTCCTGGGCGCCATCATCTCTCAGGACCTGAAGTGGGACATTCACATTGACTCCATTGTCAAGAAGGCCCAGCAGAGGCTGTACTTCTTTCGCCAGCTGAGGACGTTCAACCTGCCACTGATACAGTTCTACTCTGCAGTCACTGAATCGGTCCTCTGCACTTCTGTAACTGTCTGGTTCAGCTCAGCTACCAAATCTGACCTCAGAAGATTGCAGCAGATAGTCGGGACTGCTGAGCGAATCACTGGCACAACCCTCCCCACTCTCCAAGAAATGCACTCATCCAGAGTGAGTAAAAGAGCTGATAAAATCACTCTGGACCCCTCACACCCGGGCCACTTCCTCTTTGAACTGTTGCCATCTGGTCGGCGCTACAGAGCACCAAGATCATAAGATCAGTTTCTTCCCTCAGGCAATCCATCTCATGATGAAACATGTAATACACAACACTATTATTCATTATTTATTTAACACACCATTCTTTTTTTTACATTTCCTTGCATTTGTACATAACACCCCTGTACACACAAATACCATCTATTGTTTACTTTGTATATTGTGAATTTGTTTTTAAATATTTTTTTGCATATTGTTATTTCCTATTTACTTATTCTATTTTTATTCTTTTTATTATCTGTCTAGTCACTGTCATTCTGTTTGTGCTGTGGAAGCTTCTGTCACCAAAACTAATTCCTCATATGTGTAAACATACCTTGCAATAAAGCTCTTTCTGATTGTGATTATTAGAATCAATATAATTATTATATTCATTATATTATATTATATTTGACATTATATTCTATTTCCAAGTATACACACATTTATTGCTTACACTCAAAGAATTAGTCTTGGTGAAGTAAAATTAAAATAAAATAATATAAAATTTATAAAAAAAATAATAAAAAACAACAGATAATAAAATTACACACAAACTAGATAAATATGTATGTACAAGATTATCTATATACAGATAGAATTATGCAAGAATTATATATATATATATATATATATAAACAGGATTTAATAGAAAACATAAGTCGACATCATTTTAAAGTCAGTTTAATTTTTAGAATTTAGAAGCAACAACACAGTATACAGCACTACATGATTTAAGTATTGAAAATAAAGATATTTATAAAATAAATTTTATTATTATTAAAATAACAATTATTTAAAAAAAAGAATAAGCAACATACGTTACAAACGTTCTAAAAATGTTTAGTTTGACTTACAGTGAAAAAAACGCCCACAACATGCTCACATCTGAGTGTGAGTGTAAATTCTCATCAGATCATGACTCCATCTAATCTATGATGGTGCGAGCTGTAAAAGTGCTGCTATATTTGCATACTGAGCCACTGTGACAGACCACTGAACATTTTCTTGGTGACTCTAAACTGCCGGCTCAAACTCCACCCTGGTGAACTCCCAACTGTGACAGCAGCTCACATTAACCTCCAACGTAAGTTAGTCGTCTGGGCTGGTTTATGCATTACAAATCCTCGTCAAATCCCCCAGAGTGATTCAGATAAAAGACTTTAAATAAGCATTCTACTGCTTACGTAAGCAAACACAGATTATACATTCTATTAGGTCTCTTGATTAATAGAGTTTCCTTATAGAATAAAAACAAAGTGTTGTGTGTTCACCATCTTCCACAATACTTCAACAATTTCAATCAATTTCCCAGTTCGTTGTCTGAATCAATTGACGTACAACGTAGTGCAAACAGACTATTTGTATGCACAAAGGTGCACCAGAAGGTCTGTTTCTTCAATGTATGTGATGGAGGGAGGTGTGGCTTGCACGAGAGGATGGTCAGATAGGAGGAGGAGCTGCAAACGTTTGCCTGTTAATGTTCATCTGGCTGTGAGGAAGTCACCTCCTCTTCTCTCCTCTCCTCATCAGCCAAGCTTCTAGAGGAATCTGATGTTTCAAAACCACACGCCAAAGGTAAGCCAACTTTAGTTTTATAATACATACTCTGTTGGTCCTTCTCAAGTTTTGCATTTGTCTTCCTGTACATTTTTCTGTTGCATCTGATAAAGTTGAACCACTTCAGCTGAGGCAACTGTCTAGTCTTACTTAACTTCCCTCATCTGAGCTAAACCACTGTACAGATTAAGCTGGTGGGAGACTTCAGACTTGCAGTCTGATCACGCACACTCATGATTTAACAGGCCACTTTTATTGCTCTTGGTCTCCAAAAAGGGGTGTGTGAAAAAGGATTTCCAGGAAGGAAACCATATCTGCTTTGGCAGAGGGGCTCGTGAAGGAAAGGCAGAATGTGTGGAATGTTGAACGTACCTTTTGCAAAGAAACTGTGTTTAAATGCACCTCGGACCATTTGAGCAGCTTTCACAAGAGTTTCAGGGTCATTTCTTTTTGTTTGTAGCAAATAGGCTTCATGTTTCTGATTCCATTTCATTGTAGGGGAAAACGGAGAGGACTCTTAGGAGCAGGAATTGTTATTTTTGTCATTTGATACTTGATGGTCAGACAATACGTGCAATGCTTTTGTTGAAACTGAGCTCTTTAGTTTTCTGTTGAAGTGAAACTTGTTTAAATGGAGTATCATTTGCATGTGTATAGTTTTAGAAGGCAGTCTTTCAGCCTGCAGGCCTGTTGAATACAGCTTGAAAACAGTGAATGACGTTGCCACAACATGCTTCCATTCTTGCTGTTTTGTGGCAATTGCAAACTGCACCACACTGCAGCGTGCATCACAAAGCAATGGTTGAGTTTATGATGCACGCTGTTTACATCATGAGTCATCACTTACTGAAGAGTTAGTCAGGGTCATTTAGGACAGAAAACGTGCTCACTTTGTGGTGAGCATGCTAAACGAAACATGCAAGAAGCAGAAATGTACAATGCTCATTTAATTTGTGCCAAGTTTGGTCTTTCCCCAATGCAATTGGTCAGTCTGCTGAAAAAAAGAGAGACTGCATTTGGAACAAAAAAAATTGGTACAGAAATAGAACTTGAAACTGAACTTTTATCAAATGATGCATGTCTATAATGACCTCTCATTGATTATTTAAATGCACATGCCTCTTTTCTTGCTTTCAGCATTAGCTAGTTTTTTTACGATGGCAAATGCATCAAAATAAAGGCGCAACATGCATCACAAAGCAGAGGTTGAGTTTATGAAGCATGCTGTTTACAACATGAGTCATCATGTACCAAAGGCCTTTTCAGGGTCATTCAGGACAGAAAATGCGCTCACTTTGAGGTGGGTATGCTAAACGAAACATACAAGAAGCAGAAATATCCAATATTCACTTATTCACTTAAGTTTGGTCCTGATCCAATGCAACTGGTCAGGCCACTGAAAAAACAGATTGCATTTGCACTTTGGTGTTGCTAATCATGCATGTCTATAATAACCTCACGCTGTTCGTTATCTGAATGCATATGCTTCCATTCTTGCTTTCAGTAGCTGTTTTGTGGAAAAAGCAAACTATCAAATGCACCAAAATAAAGGTGCAACATGCATCACAAAGGAGAAGTTGAATTTATGATGCATGCAGTTTACAACATATGTCATTCAGGGTCATTCAGGACAGAAAATGGGCTCACTTTGTGGTGAGCATGCTAAACGAAACATACAAGAAGCAGAAAGATCCAATTCCAACCAGACTGCATTTGCACTTTGGTGCTGCTAATCATGCATGTCTATAATGACCTCATGCTGTTTGTTATCTAAATACATATGCCTTCATTCTTGCTTTCTGCATTAGTTGTTTTTTTGGCAAATGCAAACTGTCACCAAAATAAAGGTGTGACATGCATCACAAAGGAGAAGTTGAGTTTATGACGCATGCTGTTTACAACATCAGTCATGTTGTAAGGCTTTTTCAGGCTCATTCATGACAGAAAATGTGCTCACTTTGATGTGAACATGCTTAACGGAACATGCAAGAAGCAGAAATATCCAGTACTCATTTATTTTGTGCCAAGTTTGGTCCTGCCCCAATGCAACTGGCCAGGTCGCTGAAAAAACAGATTGCATTTACACTTTGGCACTGCTAATCATGCATGTCTATAATGACCTCTCGCTGTTCGTTATCTGAATGCATATGCCTCCATTCTTGCTTTCAGCATTTGCTGTTTTATGGAAAATGCAATATGCATTACATTTAATGTTAAATGCACCAAAATAAAAGGTGTGACGTGTCACAAAAGAAAAGCTGAATTTATGATGCATGCTGTTTACAACATCTGTCGTCTTGCACCAAAGGCTTTTTAAGGGCCATTGAGGACAGAAAATGCGCTCATTTTGAGGTTAGCATGCTAAACGAAACATACAAGAACACTTAAAGGTTCCAAAGGCATTTTGCAGTGATACCATAGAACAGGACTGTCCAAACCTGTTCCTTGTGAGCCACTGTTCTGCAGAGTTTAGCTCTAACCAGAAACAACACTTTAACCAAGGTCTTCAGACTCGCTAGAAGTGTGTTGGAGCTAAACTCTGCCGGTCTTGGCCTTCCAAACCATTTTTGGGTTCCCCAAAGAACGTTTCAGTAACAGTTCCATTTATTTCTTAGTTTGAAGAACATTTGAATCATCTAAAGAACCTTTTTCCACTATAAAGAACTTTTTGTGCAATGGAAAGGTTCCATGGATGTTGAAGGTTCTTCATGGAACCATCAATGCCAGTAAAGAACCTTAATTTTTAAGAGTGTAAAGAAATTTTTATCTAAATCTAAAGAAACTTTCTCTACTAGAAGAAACCTTTTGTCCACTGGAAAGATTCCATGGAATTTTAAAGAACCTTTAGCAGCAGAAACATCCAATTAATTCTGTGCCAATTTTTGAGCAAAAATATCAAACAAAAAGTTGTCAAAACAAGTTTCAAGTTTCACACCATTTGTTATTGCTACCATTCCCCTGCTGGAAAATCCTGCAGAAACTAGTCGGCTAAAAGATGGTGGCTGGATTTTGAAAAACAGTCGTTATTTCTTCGTTTACAGCATGGTGATTACTCAAACTCATATGGTCTTTCTCATACTGTTTGATTTTTATTTCGTCATTGCTTTCCACAGATGGGAGAACAAGACCCCAGTGACAGGCTGAGAGGAGACCAGCCGAAAGAGACAAAGGAAAATGGCACGGGAAGTTTCTCCCAGTTCTCCTCAAGTGTACGAACCATGGTGCGCATTCGCCAGAAGTACCAGGCCATGAAGAAACGGCGTCTTGAGATAGCAGCGGTGTCGTCCCAGAGCTTCATGTCTCCACGGCCCACCAGCCCAAAGTTTTTCACCTTTGAAAATCTTCAAGACACCATAAACTCTAACCCCGCTTCCCCACGCAAGCGGAAGAAAAAGAGGAAGGCACGGGTTTTGTATCCGAGCAGCATTTTGAGAGCCGTACCCACAAAAGAGAGAAGCCGTGCAAAGAACTGCCTCTACTTGCTGTGCATCATTGTATTTCTACAAATTTACAACGCCATTGAGAACTTGGATGACCATGTGCTTAAATATGATTTAGACGGACTGGAGAAAACCCTTAAAAGGGAAGTGTTTGGCCAACAAGAAGTTGCAGAGAGCCTTCTGGGTCATTTACATGATTATTTGTCAACTTATGTACACAATAAACCTTTAGTGTTGTCGCTTCACGGACCTACTGGAGTTGGGAAGAGCCACGTTGGCCGATTACTGGCTCAGCATTTCAGCTCGGTTGTTGGCGAGGGCTTGGTGATGCAGTACTTCGTTCTGCACCATTGCCCAACAGACGACGATATCCCACAATGCACCAAATCTCTGGACTCTCACATCTCTGAAATGGTCACTCAGGCTGAGGAAGAGGAGAAGATACCGGTCTTTATCTTCGATGAAGTGGAGCACATGCCCAGGGAGTTGCTGGACACATTGCAAGACCTGATTCATCCTAAAAACAACAACGAATACTTAAACGCCATCTACATTCTCATCAGCAACTTGGGACATGAAGACATCACCAAGTTCGTTCTGCACAACTCCAGCGTCGCCGTCTCAGGCCGTCTGAGCTTGAGTCAGGAGCTGAACCCTTGGTTGCGTAGCTACGTTGAAAGATACCACATGCTATTTTTGGAGGCAGAGCTCCTGCCCTTTATGCTTTTGGAGAAGAGCCACGTAATGGATTGTTTTATTGACGAAATGTCCAGGGAAGGATTCTACCCAGATCGCTCCCATGTAGAAAGGCTTGCGGAAGAACTATCATACTATATAGTTGGCGAACGGGAATTTTCTCACACTGGATGCAGGCAGGTTGTGGCAAAAGTGAACCTTCTTTGAAACAAAATCTGCCGTGCAGATGGACAACGTGAGGAAAACATTATTAGTGCCATGAGAATGACCGTTTTGTCACATTTCATTGTGCATTCAGTGTAAAAAAAAACATTTGTTGTACAGTTGTACATAACATTTGTAAAAACAGAGGTATACAGTACTGTAAAGTTTGGGGTCGGTAAGATTTTTAAAATATTTTTAAAATAAATCTCTTCTGCTCATCAAGGCTGCATTTATTTGATTAAAAATACAGTAAAAACACTAATATTGTTTTCTATGTGAATATGTTAAAATGTAATTTATTTCTGTGATCAAAGCTGAATTTTCAGCATCATTACTCCAGTCTTCAGTGTCACATGATCCTTTAGAAATCATTCTAATATGCTGATTTGCTGCTCAAGAAACCATGATACATTTTTTTTCAGGATTATTTGATGAATAGAACGTTTAAATACAGCATTTATTTGAATACATCTTTGTAACTTTATAAGTGTATTTACTGTCACTTTTGATCAATTTAATGCATCCTTGCTGAATAAAAGTATTAATTTATTTGAAAAAAATTAATCTTTCTAACCCCAGAATTTTGAACGGTACTGTATTTTTCCTCATACTTGTACTGTGAAGCAGGTCCATGAAACAAGCACAACTCAAAATAACACAAAACAACATTCAATTTTTCTTTGTTTATTAAAATTTCTTAATTTCCACTGGAAAAATGAGGTACAAAGACCAACTTACTCAAGATTGTAAAATTAGTTATTATATATAATAACAAAATATATTATAGTAATATGGAAAAAACAGTTGGTATGTACAACGCATTGATATCTGTGCCCATAAAGAGTTCAATGCACAAAAAGCTCATTTGTACACCGAAACATATTCGAAATGGTTAGCTAGCGGCATTTTTTCCCACAATACAGAATTGCTTTCTAGCCATCAATGAGTGTGTAATAGATAGTGTTGCAAGCTAAAAAAATACGCATGCTGTCTCTGTTCAGTTTCCTGTGAGGTCTAAAGCCCTAGAAGTGCAACATCACTCTAATGCAGCATCCTGAGAAATAACCTCAACTACAACCATGCAAATTTATGATCTTTGCTCACCGACGCTATAAATCAAACGCAAGTGCTTAGGCATCACCAGAAAAATGCTCCAAGCTTGCAAATCTACCGCTACTTGTGTAATTTGGTTTGCTGCAGGTGCTCTACGTAAATATACGGCTTTCGTTAAATAAATTAGGTGATCTGCAAATATTTCCCTTAGAAGGCCAGGTCTTACGGCCGGTTGAGATTGAATCACTCAGCTCCCACAAACTTGCAAAAAGCATCAACATGCCGCTAAGTGTTTTTAGTCATCGAGTGCTAGTGTGTGATTGTAGGAGGGACAACATGAGGATTGGGTCCCTCTTCTTCTGTGTCTTTTGCTCTACGGCAGCTATGCTTCCAGTTCAAAACCCAGTCCTACTTTGTGTCCGCCGGTGTTGAAGTTTTTTCCGTCGATCAAGGCCGAGAGAGTGAGTTTCACCCCTTTACAATGGGAAAAGGGGAAAATAAGACATTAAAATATACACAAAGAGGTTAATAAACATCCTAAACAAATAAAACATTGGTCACAAGATGACTGGAATGAAATACTAGTGTATTACATATTGTGAAGTATATACCGTGTACTATTTAAGTTTTGAAATAGTATTTTGTACTTTTTTTGGCAAATTGTATGAAGTATGCAGAGAACACCTTTTAACAGTAGTATGCGACATTGCTGTCACATAATCTCGTGTTGCATGTTTAAATTAGTGAAATAAAAAAATGTAATAAAAATACATTGTAATCAATTTTAATTATATTTTTTAAAAAGTAGTTCACCCCAAAATGAAAATTTGCTGAAGACATTTACTCACCCTCAGGCCATCCAAGATGTAGATGAGTTTCTTCATCAGTACAGATTTGGAGAAATGTAGCATTGCATCACTTGCTCACCAATGGATCCTCTGCAGTGAATGGGTGCCGTCAGAATGAGAGTCCAAACAGCTGATAAAAACATCACAATAATCCACAAGTAATCCACACCACGTTAAGACATTTTTACTTTCAAATCATCAATTCTAGCAAGATTATTTGCCATAATCCACAATAACGCTTCCTCCAGTGATAAAGTCCATCTTCTGTTCTCCTCTCACATCAAAATCCAGCCACATATTTGTTTAGAGCTGTTTAAACGCTGCTTGATCTGTGCAGATTTCTCTCCTGATTCACACCAGAACACTTTCTCACTGGAGGAAGAGTTATCCAGTTAACAGGAACGTTTTGAGAACGTTATAAACAGACATTCTTCCAGTAACATTAACAGAATG